>NC_054756.1:28173439-28348439 GCF_018143015.1 Lytechinus variegatus | reverse complement strand
TACTGCTATTATTGCTACTACTACTTCTACGGCTATTTCTTTTAGTTCTTTATATTTTATATCCTCGACCTCGTCTGTCCTGTTTGCAAGATACCGTGTATCTATGTTTGTTCTCACGCTCATGCTAATGCTCATTTTCCCCCTCAGAGAATAATGAATCTCTATTCTTGTTTCTATCCATTCTTAGGCGTGTTGGAGTTTTACCGTTCTGATGCCAAAGCATTCTCAACAGAGGATGAGATGGTAGGTGATTATTTCTTGCAATCTCTTCTAAAAAGAGTGAAATTTTCCATTCTCAAAGGAATTAGTAGAGAGTGAATATGTACTGAAGATTCGTCACTCCTTGGAGTGAGGAAATTCACTAAATTCATTAGATTGAAATAGATAGCGATCAATTACCAGTCCAAAGTTGGATTGAAGTTTTCAGTGGAATATATTTAGAATTTAATCTTATTGGATTGAAATTTGTTTGACTTTCAATCAACAGAATTTGGAGATAGAGAGAAGACTCACTCGAATAGAAATGTTGAGTAAGACCAAAATGTATAAATGTGGAACCGTCTGCCCTCTTGCTCAAAGTGCACAGCTTTTTCTTTTTGATTGGGCAATGAATTAACAATATATTTTCACAACTGAATTCTATCTCAGGCAAATAAAAATATTCATTTAAATTCACATATATTGTTCATCTCGAAAAGAATATAGAAACGTTTTAGTAATGCCCTTTCCTGTACTGTTCACGACATGAAGCTTGAATATATTGAAACAGTGTTTATTCAATTTCAGGTCTTGCCAAATTGTACTTTGTGTGGTGTTGATGGTAGTTACATTAATGAAATTGATGACATTCAGATCAAAGATATTAGTTTGAATGGTATATTGCTGTTTGGTTGTGAATTGGTTATGTGGGTGTGACTTTTCCTTTAAAGGGGGAGTTCACCCTGACAAAATGTTTTTGTGTAAAAAGGAGAACAAAATATTGAAAATTATTGGTGAAGGCTTGAGGAAAATCCATCAAAAATTATTAGAATTTTTATTTTATGATTTGTGACATCATACGCAAAGCAGGTTCCCTTGCATTGAACTTAAAAAAGAAATCAATGAAATTACATTTCTGATGTTTTTATTGTAATATTTAGTCATTATGAACCATTAAAAAATGAAATTCCTGCATTTTGTTTTATGTACCATACGGGGCAGCTGCTCGTGTATGACCTTTATCAATATTTTTACAACAAACTTTCATCAAGGGGAACTTCCCCTTTAAAGTAAAGACTTATAAAGAGTGCATATAACTATTAATAGTAACTGTTTTTTCCAGCTTAAATCACACTTCATTGAGTAGCATCCTCCCTTTATCCTCTTACATCCATTTTGGTTTTCAGCACGCTGACTCGTATTTATTATGGGGGACGCTAACCGTGCATTATGCACAGGTAAGTACACATTCGATCAAAACACAAACCACAGAATTTTTTTTTTATGTAGATTTGCATTCCATTCTCAAAGCAAGCACACTATTGTTTATTGTGTTGAGAGTTGTGTTAAAGGCAGAAAATACACACAAAACTAGAGTAGTTTGTTCCATGTAGATTCATACATGTATTTTCTTATTAATTAGCTTTTATATTTTATGTGCACAGTCTATATACTGATATAATGATGAAGCAAGTGAGGGTATATTCTGAGCATTATATTGTACTGTGTTTTCCATCATTAGTGTCATGAGAAAAATCTCCCATATTAAAATGGATTATGGTGGCCATTATTTTACTAAGACCAATATTTAAATCCCCATTATTGAGCACACTCATGGAAGGTTTGCCATATTTGTATAACCATTATTCATCTAAACATGAAAAAAAATCAACTTTCTTTTTCTTTCAAATCACTTGCAAAAGAGCCAAGATGCTATGGGGTTTTTTTTAGGCTTAACCAAAACTTTATTTGGCACTTGCCCATATTTAAGTTAACTGAAGTTTATTATAAGCCTTTTTTTCAAATGTTATATCTGCTATCAGATCATGAATTTGAGAACTCAAAGTGTAGCTACTATAGAGTCCCCATTTTTGCTGAATTGCAAATTAAAATTCTTTGTCTATTACCTCATGATCTGTATTCTGTGAAATTTGGGAAACAGGATGAGACAATTGTAAATAGTGAACAACCGGTGTGTTGGCTCAGTTGGTAGAGCGTCCGTCTCACAACCGGGAGGTTGGGGGTTCAAACCCCGGCCGCGTCAGACCAAAAGACGTTAAAAGATGGGAGTTGCTGCTACCCTGTTTGGCGTTCAACAATTAAAGGGATAGAGCCTCGTCGATCTGGCGCTGCACAGTGGCTGCCGGGCCCACGATCAATTGGGCAAAGCAAATTTTCGGAGTATTTCATTTCATGTCTATTTCGAACAATAAATTATGGATTTTTCATTTTCATTATGGAAACATTAGCTTTTTTTACGCAGACTGCAGTATTCATGCTACACGCTGAATGGAATTGAATGGTTCTGACGTTTGGTTGATTTCACAAGACTTCAATCTTTAAGTTCATGATTTTTGTTGCAAAATGTGCAATTGTTAGCTGCAAAGTTAGCATTTTTTTATGCAATCTCTGTAATTTTAATCGTGAAGTTCCCAAAGATAAAATTGCAGTTTGCAAAAAAAGTTGAAACCTTCAATACGGAAATTGCAATGGAAATTGCAAACTGAAATTGCAAATTTTGCAATGAAAATTGTAAACTTCACGGTGAAAGTTATGTGTCATGTGTGTGATTGACCTTTACCTTAGAGCCACCATAGATATGTTTGTCAAATTTTCCACCGTGTTTTGCTTATATGACTTTGCTCTATTATGATTTTTACTGTATTCTTTTGGCATTCTATTTAGGAAGTGACCTGAAAATTGCATTTCTCATGACATTCTAGTGCAAAAAACTAGGGAATTTAGTCTGTATGTATATGTACTTGCAAATGCTCTTTGCAGTAGTATACATATATAAAACAATTTTGTTTGAGAGGTTCTTATTTAAATTCATAATGTTTTTATTATTATTTTTATTGATAAATCAAATTCCATGCACATATATGAATATATTGTCTTTGTGTTGCATATACATGTATCAGTTAGTCAGTAGATTATAGACATGTGCACTTTTTGCAAGTAAAATTATTAAAAATTGTTCATTTGTAAAGAAACTTTCATCTCCAAAAGAGAAAAAAATAATGTACAGCACAAAAAATAGTAGTTTATGTTGATGTTTATATATTATCCATATTCCATAAATGTACTGCCTAATTACATAATTTTTGCAACAGTAAACATTGCACCATTTCTGATATGATTTTTAATAGTCCCATCAATGCATGTTTTTGTTTGTTTAATTTTTTTGTCTGCACTGCTTCATGTTTGCAATATTTGACTTGTTTGTGTGTGGCTTGCTGACTTCATGCGCTTCAACGACCTCAGTTTGGAAATGACAAGGACTTTGACAAAAAGGTTTGTGAGAGTATGATTTTAGCTACTTAACAAATATGTCTTCATTCCGTCTGGAGTTGCATAATGGAATTTCTCTGAAGAGAGCTTCAAAAATATATCTGAAAAAATATAATCACTGTACCATACAGTGTTCATATGCTGTATTTTGATAGCAATTAGCATTAGCATTCCCCCACAGAAATTTTCAAGCTTGCGGCATGCTAGTAACTAGCACGCGGCTAGCTTAATAAGAGTGTAATGTGCGTGCAGAGTAATAGTCAAGATCAAGCGATCTTTTAGCGAGCAGGGACTGTTCACTAGCGTGCACTCGCTTATTAAGCGAGCGCCCTGCTAGTTACTAGCATGCGGCATGCTTAAATTTCTGTAGGGGATTGTAGGACGACTACTGGTGAGAATGGTATTGATGATGATAATGCTAACAACAGTAGTAGTAAAATTAATAAAAAATAGTACAATGATAAGAGCATAATAATAATAATGATAATTATAATGATAATAATACTAATGATGATAATAACAAAAACAACAAAAATAATATTTATAATAAAATATAGATAAATGAATAAATGAATGGCTTTAAATCGAAGGATTGAGACTCAAATGTCCAGTCTGTCATGTTATCTTAGTTATCTTGCTTCTTATTTTGCACTTACCAATTTATGATTTGCAATTCATCTCATTGTGCGAGTTTGGTAAATCTATTTGTTGGACTGAAGCTTAGTAATTTTATTGGGAGGTTTGATTAAAGCATTCAAGTTCCTAATCTTATAATTATTAGAAATTATTTTAAACTTATCCAATTTATAATTTGGAATTGATCTTATTATGCAAATTTGTATTATCTATTTGTTGGACCATCCCTATAAAGAGTTTCAGTATTACTGAAGCTTATTAATTTGTTAGGGAGGTTTCTTAAAGCGTTCAGGTTCCTAATCTTATAATTATTAGAAATTTGAGTATCCCAATACCTTGTCATTCGGATACAATGTGTCTCAGAAAAAAACATTAAAGAATATGAATATCTTGTACATGTATAATAATTGTATGACCATAATATTTCATCAATGATGCATCTTTGTGAAGTTTATATCCTATTTTAATCAGTGCAATTGTTTTTTGATACATTTTCCATATATGAAATAAAAAATAAAACGGTTTGAAAAGAGGGTGCCAAAAATTAATTTGATTTTGCAGTTTCTGTTTTTTTCTGCTTGCCCCTAATGTGATAATTAAAAAAGTAGATATTGAATAATTTTACATGTACGTATTATGTAGATAGCACAGAGGTTAAGTTCAAACTTGGAATCCAAAGGTCATAGCTAATTATATATTCATAAATGTGCACCATTTGCTTAAAGTAGGGGTGTCTATGTCTAGTAGAAATATGAAAATTCTACTCTAGTTATGATTTTACCAATTCTGCTTGTCCTTCGTATCTACCTTTATGCATTGATAACTATCTTCTTAGGGAGAAGTGAGGTCAAAACAAAGGAATTATGTGAGGCAATTTATTCTATATGGTTGTTAATGTTTTGTTTTGTGTAAATTGCATCACTAGCTTAAATTTCCATTGTAATAAATGTAATGTGCAAATGTAGGGAGTGTGAAATTGATTAGTTATACTTGTGAATAGTCAATTTTAAAATAAAACAGTGAAATTAAATAGTGACATATCTTACTTTACTTTCTTCTGTTTAGCTGTACGTTGACATGATTAGACAACGGAAACAGAATGATTTCCTGCTTGCTGTTACAAAGTAAGTCTGCAAATATCTATTGCTATTCCAGCTCTTTCAAGATTATAAGTTTATCCATTTTGGTTTTAAGAGTTAATACATGTACCTCTATTTTCAAGTTTTTTGTTTTTATTTTTAAGATTACTTCATGTTCCAACTTTTGGAACATGATGTGGGACTATTGAGGTTGGTACATGTGTGTTGTGTTTTCCTAATCTAGTCTCGGGGTTCAGACTTTCGTCTTTCAAACAGAGGTTGTGGGTTTAAATCCCAGCCATGGCGCGTTTACCTCCAGCGCAAAATTCATATATGTGGTACTGACCTCAACCAAGGTGAGGGGTTGGGTTCCTGGCTTGATGATTTATTCCTTGAATGTACCGAGTGCTGGAAGGCAGCTTAAACTAAAAGCCTGGGTAGTGATAGATATTCTTTGTCTTCTCTGGAAAAAGTGCTCTACCAGGCAGGGTTCCCAGCCCATCAGGGAAAATTATTTAACTTTTTTTCCAGTCAGGGCAATATCAGAAATTGATTTTTTAAAATACTAAAATCGGGGGAAAATCTAAAACTTTGATCGGCCCAAAAGTCGAAAGCACGGTGGTCAGTCAGACTCTGTTATATTTTGTTGCATATCAAAACAGCATTCATTGAATGACTGGTTAAGGTGGTTTGGGGATATGGTTGATGGCTGCATGGGGAGAAGGGAGGCCATTACATGCCTGTGTAATAGTGCTAATTTGTTTAACATTATTGTTTTTATACTGAAAATGCATGAAATTAAATGCAACAACTTTGACAATATGCGAAACTGGGAGTGGGTTTAAATGACTATCAGGGAATTTTTAAACTTCATCAGGGAAAAATCGGGGAATTTTGTATTCCTGTAAGGCTGGGAACCCTGACCGAGCCATTATAATAATACCCAGTGTCTCTCCATTTCCACACGTATACACCATAGAAAGAGCTTTGTAATATTACCCACCACCACACACCCTCACACACACCCCTAACAACCAACAAGAGGAGATCCCCTAACCCCCGTGGGTTTCTCTCACATTAATTTCCCTCCTCACCTTACCACACAGTATACCCTGTCTCATTAGATGTCCCAGAAACTCTAGCTCCGATTTCCGCCTCACCTTGTTCAGAAACCTATCCAACACCCCTCTATTATCAGCGTCTCTATTGCATCACCTTTTGTCCGCTGCCGATGGGGAAACTTGCTGCATCCATTACGAACGCTCTCTAGAAAATCATCTTGCTTTGTGCCATTCGACTTAAACTTGCCTTTGGATCTGAACATTAGGCCTCGTTCAGACATGGGGTCGATTACAAAAAGACTTACAGCTGTTGTAACTTGCTGCTATGGTAACTCCCATGGAATCCTTGATTGGGATTGGCTGTTGAGCCCTGTTACCATGGTAATTACCATATTGACAAAGTTACAATGGTTCTAACTCTTTGTGAAATGGGCTCATGGTTTGGAAAGGCACAACAACATTTTTGTGTTCATATATAGTCAATGATATATGAGGTGTAGAGGTATTGTGGCTCAGTGGATAAGTCTCCAGACTTTGATTCACATGGTCTGAGGTTCATATCCCACCACAGCACTCCCATCCTTTGGCAAGGCAATTTTCTACACTTGCCACTCTTCAACCAATGCTTTAATGCCCATTCAGGATAGCAGTGCTACAACTTGGTTATGATATGTAGTTCATATTGAGCACTGTGTATTAAGTGCTAGATTAATATTGCATATTTTTATCATTATGAGGCATCAAAATGTGTTGCAGTCTTGGCAAGAGCCAAGTGCCCTTTTTAGGGGGGAATAAGCAACCAAACTTTATCCACCTATCAATTCTTTCAACAGGTTTCCAAAATTTCAAAGAAGTTGGCACAAAAAGATCTGACTGAGTTTAAATGTTTTCCATTCCTTGAAACGATGGGGCTTATTTTTCTTTATGATGTTCAAAAAAGGCATCTATGCAGCATCGTAATAACTGTTTTCTTTTGTTTTATTTACAGATCAATCTTCACAGATATTGTCAGTATGGACAGTGTAATCATGAAAATCATGGTAGGTTTCTGGGGAAAAATTGCATTGGGGCTCGGAGAAATTTAATCCCGGTATGTTGAAAAGAGCCCTGGAAACTAAAAAAAAATGAGCCCTGAAAAATCCCTTTTCATCGCAATGTTAATGTTTATCCAATGTTGCAGGTTTAGGCAATATGCTGTGAAAAGTAGCCCTTGGAAATAATCTTTTGCCTGGGAAATTTGCTCAAATGAGGAAGAGCCTTTTATTTGACCATTTAAAATCTAAAGATTTGTAATCAACCATTACAAATTATGTTTGATTACACTACCCCAACTCCTTTAGTCCTTAACATGCAATCCCTATTACTCAAGTTTCAACTTATTGAAAGGCATCTCCATGCTGAAAATTGTTTGATCTAAATAAGTAAACCAAGCATAAACTGACAAAGTAATTGAATTTTAAATCTTATAGCCATATTTTGTGAAAACGGTTATATGCATACCATCATGGATAGACAATACATGTAAGTGGACTTATGATGTCCTGCTACAGTTATGTGTCATCTCTTTCATATTTTCATCTTCTCGACAGAACTTTGCTCAGAAATTAGTAAATGCAGACAGGGCTTCACTGTTCCTGGTGGACAGCAAGAAGAATGAACTGTACGCTAGGATCTTTGACATCGGTAATGGTCTCGGTAACCCCATGGATGACAAAGACCAAAAAGAGATCAGGCGAGTCCTTTATCAGTTTAATCTAAAGAGTAACCATAGATCCATTGTTTGTTGATGATGAGAAGAATGAACTGTACGCTATATGTAGGATCTTTGACATCTGTAGTGGTCTTGGTAGCCCTATGGATGATGAAAACCAGAAGAAGATGAAGTAAACTACACAAGATTAGCCATCATCCCTTGTTGATGGCAAGGAGAATGAACTGTATGTTAGGATCTTTGACATCTGTAGTGGTCTCGATCACCCTATGGATGACAAAGATCAGAGGAATATGACACAAGAAAAGAATAGCCATCATCCCTTGTTGATGGCAACAAGAATGAACTGTAAGCTACATGTAGGATCTTGGAAATCTCTAATGGCCTTACCTTATGGATGATTAATACCAGAAGAAGATCAAGTAAATTACACAATATTAGTCGGCTGGCAAGAAGATTGAACTGTATGCTAGGATCTGTGATATCCATAATGGTCTTGGTAATCCCATCGATGAGAAGATCATAAAAAGATCAAGTAAATTAAAACACAAGCTTAGTCAGGGATCATCCTTTGTTGATTTTTTTTTTTGGGGGGGGTTATTATGTCAAAAAAATGATACATATTGAGATTCAAAAATGATAACAGAAGAAAGCATTTGACAGGTTTTTTTTTTCTATTTCTGATAAAATGGCTGGAAAGGTTAAGGAAGGGTCAATAAGAGCCTGTCCGCAGGAAGCCGGATGGTTGTTCTTTCCATAGCTAGAAAACAATTACACGGGTCAACTTCACTTTAAACCCTAAATCAATAACCATCGAGCCGAGGAATATACCGATTACCAAGAATGATGAAAATACATAGTCTAATGACTAGGATTAAACCTGGTGGCTATTGATAAAAGTCTGTTAAGCAGTTTTAATTCTTATCTTCTTTTCAGGTTCTCAATGGCAAAAGGAGTTGCTGGTCATGTGGCTTCTACAGGGGACATCCTCAATATTCCTGATGCATATCAAGATGAGAGATTTAACAGGTATGATTTACAAAATCCAGTGTCTAATCTTTATGTGACCAACCACCCCAAAAACAAATGATAAGTTGTCAAAGAGTTGCTGAAGGTCTATGTAAATAGCCACAATAGTAATTTGTTCTTCACAAAGCAAAAACTTAAAAGTGAGCTATCTGAAAGAGTAATTCTAGATTTTGAAAGTGTAAGTTCTAATATTCAATAGATGACAAGATAGACGGGTTTTTTTTACTGCTTGGTTGTTCTATTAATTTATTAATTTTCAAAAAGTCAAAGTAATTTGTTTTAAAGAAAAATGAACAATTCTACAATGATTTGAAAACTCTGTGATCAAAATTTAACTTATTGACATTATTCTGCTTTTCGTTAATTATGGTTGTCTTGTTGTATGTAACAGTATTTATATTTCCATGCTCGAAGTTGAATAATGCATTTGGTTGTTATTAATTTTCACCTTATTTCCGTTTTCTTCTTGATCTGTAATAGAGAGGTCGATCTTCAAACTGGTTACGTCACCAAGACCATCCTGTGTATGCCTATCTACATCAGAGGAAAGTGAGTGGATCTCAGGAATGCTTTTATTTTTTTAAACGTCACCCCTTGCCTGCATGGTGGCCCTTTTTTTATATTCATTTCATGACACATTATTTGTCAGATATTTTCAGTGACTTGTAATAAGCTACTGAAAATCCTTGCGTCTGATTGGCTTGGAGCAAATTTTTAAGTACAAATCAATGACAAGTCTTTTCAAGAAATGCATTCCTAATGCTTATGGTTGCTTCCAAGGGGATTTGTGTTTGGGGGAAGCTCTTCTCCATGAGTAATGTTTAGTGTTGTAAGTCAAGCCATGTGTGAATGCGGTTCCATGACATTTACTCCAGCGATAATTACTCCGCTCCAAATTCCATACACTAATCTAATGACCAATTTAAAGGACAAGTCCACACTAACAAAAACTTGATTTGAATAAAAAGAGAAAAATTCAACAAGCATAACACTGAAAATTTCATCAAAATCGGATGTAAAATAAGAAAGTTATGGCATTTTAAAGTTTCGCTTATTTTCAACAAAATAGTTATATGAACGAGCCAGTTACATCCAAATGAGAGATTTGATGACATCACTCACTCACTATTTCTTTTGTATTTTATTATATGAAATATTTTTATTTTCTCGTCATTGTCATGTGAAATGAAGTTTCATTCCTCCCTGAACACGTGGAATTCCATTATTTTAACATTTTGTGCTTCAGGCAAGGACGTCCTAATCGTCAAATTCATAAAAATTGAAATATTGTATATTTCAAACAATAAAAAACAAAAGAAATAGTGAGTGAGTGACATCATCGACTCTCTCATTTGGATGTAACTGGCTCGTTCATAGAACTATCTTGTTGAAAATAAGCAAAACTTTGAAATGTCATAACTTTCTTATTTTACATCCGATTTTGATGAAATTTTCAGCATTGTGCTTGTCTGATTTTTCTCTATTGATTCAAATCAACATTTTTCTGAGGTGGACTTGACCTTTAAACCCTGGGTTTAACACTATACCCTACTCTAAACCTAAGATAAAACCCTAATGCAATCCTAATCCTACATCTGAGATAAGATTAAGCCAGGAGCAATTTTCACAGGAGCAAATGTCATGTCACAGTGAATGCACCTCATAAGACATGTGAGAACCAATCATTTTCGTTGACAGTGTAATAGGCGTTGTTCAGATGGTGAATAAGAAGAACGGGCTGTTCACTCGGGCAGATGAACAAGCGTTCGAGACGTTTGCAGTCTATTGTGGTCTGGCGTTACATCATGCAAAGGTTAGTCTCAATCAAGTCTGTCTTACGGCCTGTGTAGTAACACATATTTTCGTTATTAAAGGCAGTACTTATTTTCAGCCGTAAACTTTCTGCGTTTAATTGTATTCAAATTAAATTGATGATCACATTGTGATGGATACCACAACTGGTGGGCATTTCATAAAGCTGTTCGTAAGTTAAGAGCTACTTTAAGACCTGGTATTTATTTCATGAAATGCTTCCCCCCTGACAGACAAAATTAAACATATATCCCAGGGGGCCATTTCATAAAGCTGTTCGTAAGTTAAGAGCGACTTTAAGACAACTGGTGATCCTTTCTTGTGGTAAATGTTATATTCATTGGCGATGGTTTACCGCAGAAAGGATCAGTCTTTCTTAAAGTCGCTCTTAACTTACGAACAGCTTTATGAAACGGCCCCCTGGGATATATGTTTAATTCTGTCTGTCAGGGGGGAAGCATTTCATGAAACAAATATAGTCAGTGATATTAACTGACTATTGATATAAGCTACTGTAATCCTTGCATCTGATTGGCTGAGAGCTAATTTGTCAGTGACATCACTATGCGTTTCATGAAAGTCCCCCTTGAATGATCTGAGGTAGATGTGAATATACTGTAAAAGTGGAAATTTCTGCGGTGTGGAAATTTTCCCGTATTTTGGGGCAAGATCGGCGAGCGCGAATTTAAAAACACATGAATTTATGAGCATCCATTTCAATGCAAGTTTTGAACCGCAGTTCAATTGCATGTATCACTGGCAAAGAGATTGCATAATTTGACCTTAAGATGGCGGCATTTATGCAAGAAAACTTGAGCTCCAAATTCATGTGCATCGCGAGAATTCGTTCCAAAGCAATGCAATCATTTTTAACAGTCGCAGATCGGTATTCAAATTATGATTTTGGTTGAAATATAAATTGCTTTTGCTGTTTGATTGTTGAGTGTTTACATCTATTTAGTATTTGAGAAGACGTTGGGTCGATCGCCCATGTTTGTTGATTGATCCCATGCACTTTGAATAGCCTTAATCTCCCGGTGCTCGGCCGTCCATACCAGGCCAGCAGCTAGTAGCAGCGCCTCCGTTTTGCCTTTCCCGATGTCCGCCCCGCAAAGAAAAGTTGCGCTAAATGTTACAAAAGCTCATGATTAGATCAAAACAATGCTGAATTATGCCGCCCTAGAGATAGAATTATGATCAGAAAATACAATTTTGTTGCTGAAATTTTGATTAAAACCATTCACAGATGGGCAAGAAGGAAGTGACTTTGTGATTATTGAGTATGCAGCGCGAATTTAAGAACCCGCGAATATGTTTTGAAGCCGCCAAGCATTAAGAATCAACCTAGTTGCAAATTTGAAATTTGGGGGTTAAAAGAATGGTGTAATGTCATGAAGGATTTATTTTTTCTCTTGTAGCTGATGCTGTGATAATTTTTAGGGTTTCCAGCACATCAGGGGAAATTATTTTACTTTTTTCCGTCAGGGAAAGTCAGGGAATTAGGTAAAAGATACCTCAAATCAGGGAAAATTTCCTCAAATGAGGGAAAAAATCAGGGAATTTTGATCAGCCCAAAAGTCGAAAGCACAGTAGTCAGACTGTTCTACATGTATTTTGTTGCATATCAAAGCAATATCCCTTGAGTATATGTGGTTATGGTGGTACACATTAATTTTACATTATTGTTTTTATACTGATGTTATTCACTGCAACAACTTAGAAACATTTGTGATTGTGGCTTTTCACAAACCATGCCTCATCTCTCCCAATGAGTAATGGAACCACAAATATCTGCTGGCTGCGCATAGGAAGGCTCGGCAATGTGCCAAGTTCTGGCCACATATTTAACATTTATTTTATTTGTAATTGAAACTGTTTGACACGAAAGTAAAAGAAGATACAATGCTTCATTCATGTATGTGTACAAGAACAATATTGTTCTGGGGCATGGAGGGTGGAGGGTGCGAAGCCAACCCCCTTCAGACCAAAGCACAACAGGAAAAAAATAAGGGCCGTCAGCAAGTGGTGGGGTTTCGGGGGGGTCGAGATGGGCGAAATGTTCTTACTGTCAGTGTTGCTATATTCATCTACTGTAGTAATGTAGTACATACAGTACTAGTATTCTTCCACTACTCAATCAATCCTCCACCTACCTTGAAAAAGCTGTTGACAGCACTGTTGTAGTTTTTTACTAGCATAATAACACCACATTTTAATTTACTTGGCATTGCAGCTGTATGACAAGATCCGACGGTCAGAGCAGAAACATAAGGTCGCTCTAGAAGTTCTCAGCTACCATGCGATGTGCATGGATAACGAGTTCAAAGGTCTCAGGAACATGCCTCTCCCTGACCCCATGCCTGACATAGCAAGGTAAGTCAAAATACTTCTGAAACCAGTTTAAGGATATGTGTAAGAGGCAATTTAGAAAAAACATGGAAAGAAGCTAAAGGAAAATGCCTATTCCAGAGCCACATGCTTGATGTAGCATGAGTAGGAGAATAGTTATGTTCCCCATCTTATATAATGTGTAATGTATCACATTTGAAAATTTGAAAAGGGGCTCAAAGGACTGGTTTCTTTCAGCAAAGACATGTATCCGGTAGTTGAAGTTGCAATGTACTGAAATTTTGATATCCGGTCCAGTGTTGAATTTGATATTTGAGTAGAAATTTGTATTTTTCTTCTGATGCTTCTAAATATTGACTTCCATTGTCCTGTAAATCAGTTGGTTTTGTTGTCAGTGCCAGGACAAGAGTCTGAAGGTCTTTAATCTCTCGCTTGCTCATCTTATCTTTCTTTTCATGTTTATACGCTATCTATTTAACTGGTATTGTGCTCTAATTTGAATTACTTCTAGGCTGTTTTCACTTAGTTAATTAAAAGGAATATTTTTAAGGGAGGCCCCAATGTACAAGCTAAGCTTTTTAGCAGCCTCCTCCTTTACCAACGTTTGCAAAACATTCTTGCATATGTTGTACGTTTCAAATATGCTTATTGTTTACTAATGTATGTTAAGATGTACAACAGAAATTGACTTTTTTGATTGTTGGAAATGGTAATACATGAAATAAATTTGAATCGATATATAGTACTTTGCAAACTTTTGTATTCAACTTAGCCCATCCAAGAAGAATTCAGTCAAATAAATATATCATTTGATACATCTTTTCTTTCTCCCTCCCTCCCTTTCCATAGATATGACTTTTCTCCATGGGGATTAGAAGAGGAAGCTAAGCCGCTGTATGTGCTATGTATGTTCAAGGATATGTTTGATCTCAACAAGTAAGTTTCTTATATCTCTAATTGTTGTTGCTCTTGTTGTGCCTCTGATGGTCATCTAAACACGTCACCAGCCACAAGTTGTTGTTGTTGTTGTTATGGCCGTAAGAACACTGTCACTATTTAAAATTAAGTATGTGATTCGTTGATAAAGAATGTGCTGCTCAAATATTTCCTTTCAAGAACTTAAATTTCAAATCTGCAAATTCGAATTCACACAATACCTATTTGGCATTTTGCTCTCTTGAACCTGTTCGTTTTTGTTTTCTTTTTCTTGTACATTTATATAATGTTTTCTATGACCCTGATTTGGGGCTTCTGAACAGTCTTTTGTCACATCTTTTGTAGAAATCTTATTATTTCTTATGGCTTCGAACTACCATATGATGCCAATGGTCTTCAATGGGCATTACCCTTTTTGTTCAAAAGCTAGATTTATGTTTGTTCATTTTATTCTCCGTAAGATCAAAGAATAATTTCAAATAAACTTTGAAGTTATGATAAATTACTGTATATACTTGGGCTTTGTTCTGATAGATGGTGGTATGGATTTTGATTAAAAGTGTCCCTTTTTTCTTGCTGTATTATATCATCAGCTTTGTTTTACCATTTAACATAATTGTGAAACATGGATGTTAACAAATGTAAGAAAAAATATTCTGAATAAAGCAAATTCTGTCAATGATCATTGGAAATATTGTCTTAGAACTAATAAAATTCCAAAGACGTTAGTTCAATTAATTTGACTTGAGAAAGTAGAGTGTGTGAGTTACATCTGTCATAATACTATATTCCAAAGCTTATTAGCTGTTAGTTACCTGTTTATCAGTGAATGAAAAAATGAATATTCCATTATTTCATTCTCTGTTTTTATTAAGAGGTATGTTTTTCTTTCATCTTCTTAGTGTTAAGGTATTAATTGTTCTCTCATGTGTGATAGAGTCTTACTGTCACAAGTTGACTACTTGTATCCACTACACATGTGTCCGTTTCTTTATCCCTATTTTCTGTTGTTTTGAAACTTTCATATGTTTGTGTATTCTTCTGCATCATCACTTTCACTATTTCAACAAATTCTCATTACACTGTATTCTATGTAGCTAATAATCATGTAAACAGAGACATCTTCAAACATCACCAAACATCTCATTTATTCTGCAAGTACATACATTATATTTTAACCATATCTCCTAGTTCATCAAGGACTTGTTTTTCTTTTTCCTCTTATTGTTAACTTGCTTCATGTTTATTCTCTGTTTCTTATGTTTCTAGAGTTGTATGTAGCTTCCACTTAACTTTGACCTGCATCATGTTCATTTACCATCATTCTTGTTACCATTTTATGCAATTTCTCTACTTATCTTTAACTTAACCCTAAAAAGACTGGGGGGGCCTTTTAGGCCCCCCCTGTACATAAATCGCGATAACTTTTTTGCGCATGAAGCGTTCGCGCCGCCATTTCATGACTTTTTTCTCTTGAGTGTTGCGCAACTTTTGATACCAAATTTGTATATCCCCATGCCGCGGTTGCGGAGTTACGTAACATTTTCGTATCACATGTCACGTAAGAAATTGAAATTTGTATTCGTTTGTGTGTAAAGTGTATGGTATTTGAATGAATGTTATACACATTGTTTTCTAACTACATTTTTATTTGTTTCTTTCTATATTATGTCACTTGTGAATTCAAGTAGCAGTTCTAGGATATGAAAATTATGAAAAAATTGCATAAAAAAATAAAGAAATACATAAGAAATGCAAAATAAAGAAATACATAAGAAATTAAAATCAAAGAAAAACATAAGAAAAGTAGTGCAAAATACCAGAATCGCTTGCACAACTATATTCTTGGGTGCAGGAAACACTGAATAGACAAGTAATGTCACACTTTAGTTGATTATGCTATAATTGATATTGAATAAGTTATATATTACACAAACCCAAAATATATCTAGAATACTCAAGAATTTGCAAACAGGAATTTATGGACCGCAATAGGTACCAAAATATGAAAAATTCAATTTTTTGATAAAAATTTGCATATTCGCATAATTAATTATGAATATAATTTGCATAAATTATGTGATATCTCTTATGCTTTGTTTTCACCAGCTAGTGTACATGTAACACATCACTTGTTTATCTTCCAAGATTGCTTTGGCTCATTGCAAGAGAGTGTAATGCAATAAAACATGCCAAATGTTGTATTTCTCTACATAACGTGTGCAGAGTACTTATTTGCATATTTAGTAATTACTAATTTGCATAAGCATATCTAATAATTCAAGCACGAAATAACACAATTCCATGATAAACAACCTCTTCTTACAGCTGAAAACCTTGAAACAGGAATTTATGGACCGCAATAGGTACCAAAGTATGAAAAATTCAATTTTTTGATAAAAATTTGCATATTCGCATAATTAATTATGCATATATTAAAAAATACAATGAATATCAGTATTTTGACTATGTTTTCTTTTAGAGGACATGACAAAGGATGTGTGTGCCAAATTTGGTTGCGATCGGACGACCAACAGCCGAGATCTGCCCCCCCCCCCAGTTTTTCTAGCCTCCAAAATAGCCCAGTCTTTTTAGGGTTAAGTTTTACTTACATCATGTTCATTCACAGTCACTCTTGTTCCCACTTAATACAATCTCTCTTGTTATCTTCCACTTAACTTTGACTTGCATCATGTTCATTCACCATCACTCTTATTCCCTATTAATACAATCTCTCTTCTCTTCCACTTAACTTGACTTGCATCATGTTCATTCCCTATCACTCTTGTTCCCACTTAATACAACATGTCTCCTCATTTTTTACTTAACTTTAAATTGCATCATGTTCACCATCACTCTTGTTTTCACTTAATACAATCTCTCTACTTATCTTCCACTAAACTTTGACTTCCATCATGTTCGTTCACCACCACTGTTGTTCCCTCTTAATACATTTCTCTACTTATGTTCCACTTAACTTTGACTTCCATTATGTTCATTCACCACCACTCTCGTTCCCTCTTAATACAATCTCTCTACTTATGTTCCACTTAACTTTGACTTGCATAATGTTCATTCACCATCACTCTTGTTCCCTCTTAATACAATCTCTCTACTTATGTTCCACTTAACTTTGACTTGCATCATGTTCATTCACCACCACTCTTGTTCCCTCTTAATACAATCTCTCTACTTATGTTCCACTTAACTTTGACTTGCATCATGTTCATTCACCATCACTCTTGTTCCCTCTTAATACAATCTCTCTACTTATGTTCCACTTAACTTTGACTTGCATCATGTTCATTCACCATCACTCTTGTTCCCTCTTAATACAATCTCTCTACTTATGTTTCACTTACATTGTAACTTTGACTTGCATCATGTTCATTCACCATCACTCTTGTTCCATCTTAATACAATCTCTCTACATATGTTCCACTCAATTTTGACTTGCATCATGTTCATTCACCATCACTCTTGTTCCCTCTTAATACAATCTCTCTACTTATGTTCCACTTAACTTTGACTTGCATCATGTTCATTCACCATCACTCTTGTTCCCTCTTAATACAATCTCTCTACTTATGTTTCACTTACATTGTAACTTTGACTTGCATCATGTTCATTCACCATCACTCTTGTTCCATCTTAATACAATTTCTCTACATATGTTCCACTCAATTTTGACTTGCATCATGTTCATTCACCACCACTCTTGTTCCCTCTTAATACAATCTCTCTACTTATGTTCCACTTAACTTTGACTTGCATCATGTTCATTCACCATCACTCTTGTTCCATCTTAATACAATCTCTCTACTTATGTTCCACTTAACTTTGACTTGCATCATGTTCATTCACCATCACTCTTGTTCCCTCTTAATACAATCTCTCTACTTATGTTCCACTTAACTTTGACTTGCATCATGTTCATTGATCATCACTCTTGTTCTCACTTAATAAAATTTCTCTACTTATGTTCCACTTAACTTTGACTTGCATCATGTTCATTCACCATCACTCTTGTTCCCATATTGAACACAGTCCACCACCAGGTCATCCTGATCATCAACAAAGGTATTCCTCCAGAGAAGTAGACGAACTTCGTTATTTGATTTGAGAATCCATCATTGTTGCAGTTTGTGTGGTTTTTAGATGAAATTTATCATTTTCGATTCATTTAGCAGAGACCTGAACGCCTTGCAATTAATAAAACTTTGGGGATTTACTTAACTTTACCATATTTCCAATACGATAACCACAAGGAATTTGAGAACCTTTGTTAAAATTGCTGCCTAACACAAACTAGTTCAGACGTTCTATGATGTTTCCATGCACATCTTTAACGTACACTCTGCTATAGCAATTCAAAGTACTACAAAGTAAAAATGCTGTTTAGAATTTTATACAATGCTTTTTAATATATGAAACTTACTGTAGTTGTTTAACAGTTTAAACAACCATACTTAAATTCTTTAGAAATAAGTATAAAAAATCAAACTTTGTTGTTTAATATTACAAACACTTGTTTAAACTGTTTAGACAACTACTGTAAGGTCCAGGTAGTAAACAACATTGCATAAAATTTGGAACAGCATTCTTACTCTGTATACTTTTGTTGCCTTGTTCTGAGGGATATCGGTGCAGCACACAGTCTCTGAACCAGTTTGTATCAGGGGACCGTTTCATCAACATTTTTGTCCGACAAGTTGTCAGATCTGACATCTTTCCTTGATTCTGATTGGCTGAGAGGCACTGTTACTATAGTAACTGTCTGATAAAATGGGACTTGTCGGATAAAACGTCCGACAAGTCCTTTCATGAAACGCTCCCCCGGTGTCCCACATTATGAAGAGGGCTGACTTCCCATCATTATACAGTTAAGATATTTTATCGTGCATGTAAAATCTAAACCCTATTAAGATGTAGGCCTACTTTTGAATCAACCCATGGTATTGGACATAAATATGATGTGAGAAGATAGTCTAACATTTCACTTATAAAACCTTGATCTATATTATGCAGAACTTAGGAAATGCATGTTTCGTACTTTCATTTTTTTTCTCAAACTTTCATTTGGGGGGAAGGAAAAAAGAAATCGTTGCATTTAGTTGCAGGAAATTGATTAATTTGGATTCTGTGTCTATAATGGCTTCTCTTTACATAACCGTCTTCTGGGTAGCTTTGGGTACTTTTACTTGCAGGATTTGTGCAGTTGTTTTGCTTTAGAAGATCAGGTCTCTGAAATTGTCATTAATAATCAGCCAAACTAACAGTATACATCATAGCTAGAATAGTGCTAAAACGGTTTTGTGCTGTGACTAACATCTTGGATGATTTAATCCATTTAATCCTTATCAAGAATATTTACTGAGCTATTATTTTCTTAGGTTTAGTTACAACTAACACAAACCAGACCTGCCAACCAGTATGTTTCCGGCATATTTAGTACGTTTTTGCAACCAAAATATGTCAGTACATTTTTTCTTGAAAAAATATGTTTTTGTAAAAAATAAAATTATTATTATCTCTATTTATCGATTTCATGAAACTTACACAAATATGGTTATTAGATCAATTTAATTTCAGGTAAATTTTTTTTTTATCATTTTGTTAAAACCAGGGTGAGATATACACATGTTAAAATGTTTTTCTTTTCATCTGCAAGAACAGTGCGCATTTTAGCTTGCATGCAGCTTGAGCGCCGCGATCAGGGCCCGCGGAACGGTTTTCAAAGTGGGGGGGCTGAGCCAAAAGTGGGGGGGCTGACCATGCTAAAAATCACAATTATATGGTCATTTCTACACTTTTGTACACAGTTTTGGAAAAAATAATTGGGGGGGCTGAAGCCCCCCCAGCCCCCCCCCCCGGTTCCGCGGCCCCTGGCGATGAGCGAGTGCGCCACGCATTTTATTATGAAATACACTTTTTTGGAAAAATACACTTGTTTATCACAGAATACAATTTTTCATTCCCAGAGGTTGGCAGGTCTGTGTACCTTAGAATAGTGCTTGAAAAGGATGGCCTTGCTGTAACTAACATTGATTATTGATGATCAGAATCATTTCCCCCTAATTGAAATTATATGATTTATCATTTTTTAGGACTACCTGCAATTAGATAGATGGACATCCCTGATCCCAACTACTCCTATACTTACATATACTTTTTGTCCTTCCTTCCATCTTGTTCTCTGCACATCATATCAGCACATGGACATGTTTGTGCAGTTCACTTGATTTATGCCATGCACCCTGGAATGCCTTAACTTTTTAACATTTGTCTTCTATAGTTTTTTATTTGGTTTTCAACTATTTTATGTTCCTCTGATTCATAACAAAACCATTTTGCTACTAAGGGGATTGACTTTTGTCAAATATAAATTTCAAGATTTCTTATTGCCTTGTATCAAACATGTGCCATGGTAAGTCAACCTTATCTAGCCCAGGAAATTTTGAACCTGCATAGCCCTCAACTTTTGATTTTGCAATCACGATGAAACTCACTTGCAACATTATCTACAAAATTTTATATTAAATTTTTCCAAATTATTTGAATTTATTTTCAATTGATTGATCATTCTTAATAATTCTTGCGTAAAATTATAATTTTGCTGTAAATATTCAAGCCAAGTTCTTAAGCTTCTTAATTAATATGCAGCAGTGCCTATCCTCTGAGCATGATTCAACCAATGTGCTGATGAATTTTATACAGCATGCAGCTGAAATTTAAGTGCATCTTCACTCTTAAATCTTTGTTTAAAAAGGCTTGTAGAAATTTCTTTAGAACAGTTTTTGGTATAGCGAGAAACCATTACAACCTTTAGGGGTTCCTGGTTGTTGTAAAGAACCCTAGAACTGCTCAGAATTCTCTTCTGCTTCTCGGAAGAACAATGAAATATTCTAAATCTGGAACAGAGGAAGGTTCTAAAATTTCTAAGAACATTAATGAAAGACTGCTCGGTTAACATTAGCTTTCTATATTTGTAACCCTTAGGTTTGACTATGATGAGCTCTGTCGATTCATCTTAACCGTTCGGAAGAACTACCGTAGAGTGCCCTACCATAACTGGACCCATGCCTTCTCAGTTGCTCACAGTGTCTATACTATGATCAAGACTGGCAACGGCCAAGTCTTCAATCCATTAGAGGTAAACGTTTTTCCCATTATTTATTTGTCATGTAAAATATATTTTTGTGTAGGTGGGCTTGGCCTTTGATTAATTTTTAACTTTCAGATACTCTTTAAAGGTAAATGCTAGTTTTGGTAACGATATCAAAATGAGTTCGTACAGAATCCAATGAAATGACCACCAAAGTGTCTGTTTGTATAAATAAAATGCATGTGCCAAAGGATTCTGGAAGAAATTGTGTAATTGCTGAGAAATCAGCAAATAAGCACAGGATTTGGGTAGGGCGTCAGGCCCGACGCTCCAAGCAATAATTATACATTGTCCCACGTGCGCTTATCTGTGTTGGGGATCTTCGGTGTGAACATTTTTCAGCGTAGATTTCAAGATTTCACAAAGTTCAGTTAATGTAACTGTACCAGATCTAGATCCTCGATGATATACTGACAATTAAGCCTTGTTTTACAGACTTTCTCATGAAATCAGTGTTTACTGCAACTACTGGAATTTCTCTTTAAATTGTTACTGTTTGTATTATGTAACATGCCATGTCATTCTCGCTTTATGTACTTTGGCGTGAAGCAAAAGCAAAAGAATATGTTTCATACAACATGACCTCTGACCTTTTATGTAGGCCTTGGCTCTGTTTGTCGCCTGCCTATGTCATGACCTTGATCATCGGGGCAAGAACAATGCCTTCATGGTGAACACTGCATCACCTTTAGCTTCGGTCTACTCCACCTCAACGATGGAACACCATCACTTCAACATGACCATAACGATACTCCAGGTAAGACCATTCAGGTTTATTCATGATGAGCTTAGATGTGGTTGTCTCTCACTCACATGAATAACCTAAAGACGCACTTAGACCAATCTGATGGACCACTTCAGACAGTTGTCAGAGTGTGGAGATGCAGTATTCTGGTGTTCTTTTGCGCTTAAACACTTTTGTTGGATTCCGTAGAGTTTTCCACAGATGCTCTCTCTCCTGAAAATTGCTTCGATGGAAAAATCAAGTTGATGAACATGGTGATGGAGGCGACGATGATGATAATGGAGATGATCAATGTTGATGATGATGATGATGATGATGATGATGATGGCATTCATGATGATCATGCTGATGATGATAGTGATCATGATGGTACTTGATACTTGATGTGACAATTCCTCTTACAGCTCTAAAAAGCTAAACTGGAATGGATGATGATGGATGGTGATGGTGATGATGATGATAATGAGCATGATGAGTATGATGATCATGATTATGTGGATAATAATGGCATTGATAATGATGATGATGATGATGGTGATGATGACAATAATGATGATGATGATGATGATTTTTTTTTTACTTTTACCTACCATTGTTTCCAGAATGATGGCCACAATATCTTCAAGCACTTATCGTCAGAAGAATACAAGCAAGTCTTGGGTGACATCAGACATGCCATCCTAGCTACGGACCTGGCTCTCTTCTTCCCAAACAAAGCCAAACTCAAGAAGATTGTTGAAGAGAAGAAGTTCTCTTGGGACAACCAAGAACACAGGTACGTAAGAGGAAATGGTGTCAAATCATCTGTGAAAGGAAAATCAAACCCATGGATTCTCAGATGAAGGGAAAGTCCAGATGATTTTAGGGAAAATATACACAATTATTTCAAAGCCTTAAATCGAATATCCGTATGGGTGTCATTGTTGTAGTAGACCCAGATATCAATTATATATTTTATTTTTGACAGGCTCATATCAAAAGATTAACATTGAAATAACAGATTGCGTTGATATTAAGAAGTGCCTTTGCAGTGCATGTTAATGCTCTTTTTAATCTAGATCCTTAAGGATTTTGTAATTAATTGTCCCTACAAAATGGATAGTCACTTCTGCTACATGTATAAGATGATTTTTTCCTTTTATATGTGTAAATAAAAATTATCTGGACTTCTCTTTCAACAATGCGATCACTGTCAAACATGCCGTACAAAATTTTCATGGCATGTGTCAGACATTGTTAACCAACTGTTGTGTTGAAAAAGTATACTTTAGTTTAAGTATAAACTTTTGAAATATTTTTAAAGAAAATGCTATGGTGACTTGTGGTATGGATGGGGTGCTATGAGGGTAAGGAGGGGTGATATCATGGTGACTGGTGGTATGGATGGGGTGATATGAGGGTAAGGAAGGGTGATATCATGGTGACTGGTGGTATGGATGGGGTGATATGAGGGTAAGGAAGGGTGATATGGTGACTGGTGGTACGGATGGGGTGCTTTGAGGGTAAGGAAGAGTGATATAATGGTGACTGGTGGTATGAATGGGGTGGTATGAGGGTAAGGAAGGGTGATATGGTGACTAGTGGTATGGATGGGGTGATATGAGGGTAAGGAAGGAGGATATCATGGTGACCCTTGGTATGGATGGGGTGCTTTGAGGGTAAGGAGGGGTGATATCATGGTGACTGGTGGTATGGATGGGGTGCTGTGAGGGTAAGGAGGGGTGATATCATGGTGACTGGTGGTATGGATGGGGTGCTATGAGGGTAAGGAGGGGTGATATCATGGTGACTGGTGGTATGGATGGGGTGCTATGAGGGTAAGGAGGGGTGATATGGTGACTAGTGGTATGGATGGGGTGATATGAGGGTAAGGAAGGAGGAAATCATGGTGACCCTTGGTATGGATGGGGTGCTTTGAGGGTAAGGAGGGGTGATATCATGGTGACTGGTGGTATGGATGGGGTGCTGTGAGGGTAAGGAGGGGTGATATGGTGACTGGTGGTATGGATGGGGTGCTGTGAGGGTAAGGAGGGGTGATATGGTGAC
The DNA here is from genome assembly GCF_018143015.1 of Lytechinus variegatus. NCBI lineage: Eukaryota > Metazoa > Echinodermata > Echinoidea > Temnopleuroida > Toxopneustidae > Lytechinus > Lytechinus variegatus. Next base: position 28,324,381 of record NC_054756.1, on the reverse strand, counting down.
TAGTGGTATGGATGGGGTGATATGAGGGTAAGGAAGGAGGAAATCATGGTGACCCTTGGTATGGATGGGGTGCTTTGAGGGTAAGGAGGGGTGATATCATGGTGACTAGTGGTATGGATGGGGTGATATGAGGGTAAGGAAGGAGGAAATCATGGTGACCCTTGGTATGGATGGGGTGCTTTGAGGGTAAGGAGGGGTGATATCATGGTGACTGGAGGTATGGATGGGGTGCTGTGAGGGTAAGGAGGGGTGATATGGTGACTGGTGGTATGGATGAGGGTAAGGAGGGGTGATATGGTGACTAGTGGTATGGATGGGGTGATATGAGGGTAAGGAAGGAGGATATCATGGTGACCCTTGGTATGGATGGGGTGCTTTGAGGGTAAGGAGGGGTGATATCATGGTGACTGGTGGTATGGATGGGGTGCTGTGAGGGTAAGGAGGGGTGATATGGTGACTGGTGGTATGGATGGGGTGCTGTGAGGGTAAGGAGGGGTGATATGGTGACTGGTGGTATGGATGGGGTGCTTTGAGGGTAAGGAAGGGTGATATCATGGTGACTGGTGGTATGGATGGGGTGCTGTGAGGTTAATAGGAGGTGATATCATGGTGACTGGTGGTATGGGTTGGATGCTATTAAGGTAAGGAGGAGTGATGTCATGAAGACAGGTTGGTGAGATGGGGTGTATTGAAGGAAAAGTATCAAGTGAAAGACAACCAGTGGTGTAATGAAGTGATAAATGAATCGAAGGTGGAGACAACAATCCAGTGACTGGTATGTGTTGAATGCGTTCAAATGTGATTCAAAGTGTTTGCTGCGAAGGACGGCAATCAAGTTGTATTTCTTGGATTTCCTGCACACAACCCTTATATATCTCCTCGTTTTCTTTGCTTTACTCATCTTGCACTTCTGTTAATGACCCACCCTTTGAACCTCGTACATCTTGCCTTCCCTTTTTCCTCCACAATCTCTCTCTTTCTTCATTCTCTGACTCTTTATCTGCATGGTCTCCTCTCTGTCCCGTACTTCATATCTCTCTCTGTTTTCCTCTTCACTCATTCTTTCTCTATCCTCTTATCTCTATCCTCCTCTCACTCTCTCTCTCTCTTCCTCTCTCTCTTCATGTCTCCTTCCTATCCACTAATTTACCATTCATTGCTTTTATTGTTCTGTTATTGTTGAGTTATACTTTATACTTTCTTCGCTTGGTTTGTCACATTTCCTTTATTTTTCACATTTTTGTGTGCCATCCCACCTTGTACAATTAATCACTTTTTAACACGTTTTAAAATGGGAATCCCACCCTGGCATAAGGTTTAGTAAAAAAAAGAAAGATAATCAGAAGCCGATCAAAGATAAGTAAACCAAATGATGACTTTGATGTAATATTTTGATTACTGCTTTTCAACCAAAAACATTAAAAATGTTTTCCAAAATGTAATGTGATATTTTTTTTGATGGAGTGTTGCAGCATATGGAGAAATCATCATCTTTCTCATCTTAAACAAAGTTTTCACTATTTCTGCTGAATTGTTTTCATTTTGTATCTGTGTTTCTTATGCCAGTGTGGAATTTCACAAGCAAAGGTACATGTAGTGGCATTTGTAAGCAGCAAATCAAAGTATTTATATTTCCTTGAATACAATTTGAATTACTGCCAATATTTCCAAATATTCCATGGAAACAGAACACAAAATATCCTTAATTGGATTACCTGGACAACTAAAGAATTCCTGAAGTTATATGTTAAATATGCATTACATCAGTGTAGGTTCTACTTTTTTCTTTACTGTTTATTCCAGAAAATATTTGAAATAACTTTATTTCATGAGAAATATAAAAAAAACAATAATAAATGAAAATGTCAATTTGACTCTTCACTTGAGATGTATTATAATCTGAAAAAAAATATACACTCTGTCAAATTTTGATGTTGCAAATTTATCTAATCTACTCTTTGTCATAGTTTAACTATTGAGCGAAAAGGTACAATATAACTCTTGGCTCAAGTAACATGAAGCCTAGCAATTGATCATTGGAGTCATAGGACTGATTTTGATGACATGAAATTTAATCATCTGTGCACAATGAATCCACCACAAAAATCAACTGATTGTGCGATTGCTAATCTTTGTAATTGAAAGGTTGAAAGAGTGACAATCTTTTTCAAATGTTGTATTTGCCACTTTAAATGGTTCGATCCAACACTTAAAATGTTGGATTTGGGTTTTTTGCAAGGTTGGATGTAACATTTGGAAAGAGTTGTCACTCCCCCAACATTTCAGTTGCTGATTCAACGTCTCAATTTTCAGCATGTAATGATATGTTTTATTGAGGTAAATGTAATATAAGAAATTTCACATTTTAATAATTTGCTGAGCTATATTTCCATCCGTTTTCTATCTACTGTTTGAAGAAACATTGCAGAGGAAAGTAGAATGCAAAGTTGTAAACTTTCATCAAATGCCACTACCTTATAACCCATCATATTTTCATAGCATTGTGCTCTTTACTTGTCTTTGGATTTGTGTGGTTTTGCTTTTCATATCATTTTTTTGCGTTAATAGTCACTGGGTCCAGGTTTCTATCTTCAACTTAATGAATTATAAAGTCCATTTCAGAAATACCTACTATTTTCCTGTAATTATAATTCCTGGATGCAATTGCTGAAAGCAATTAACCCTGTCATATCCAACTGCTGTAATTGAATAGACAACAGCTCCACAAGTTTTCTTTAGAAAATATACTCATAGGCATAATGATACAATTGCATGTGTCATTATTTTTATAAAAATTTGAATAAGAAGTGAAATTGTTACCATATGTAAATATCTATGGTTAATGATACAATAATAGTTTCTATTGACAGTGAAAAGTATTTACATTATTATTGATGTATTTTCTCTTGTGCCTTGCCAGTTGAAATTATTTTTGCCAAAATACTGAACTATTTCTCCAGGGTAAAAATAAATATGGAAATTATTTTGATGAAAATATCAATTTATGCAGTATGTTAAAATGTAGGTTCTTGACTAAGTCATTTTTTGTCTGTTTCAAAATACAAGGACAAGAAACTTGCTGTTAATACAAAAGTATTCTTGGAGCAGTAAAAAAAAGTTGAGCCAGAAATTTTGGACCAAGCATGAGTGTTTGCCGTTACGAGTGTGCACATTTTATAGATTTATCTATCTTTTACACTTTTATCATTTGCAACCCACCCATTAGACAATTATTAGACCCTACCAACTACTATTTTAAAGTCCTTATGCATGCAATTTTGTTATAACTTTCGGGGGCAGGTTCATATCATAACCAACCGTATATTTCTTCTGTAGTTTTTATACTTTACTAATCATATCTTCCATAGATCTGTAAATCTCTCTCTCTTTTTGAAATCTCTCTGCCTCTCTTCCCCCCCCCCCTTGTCTCTCTCCTTACCTTTCTCTCTTTATCTATCTCTTTCTCTGCTGTTCTCTTTCTATCTGTTTCATTGGCCCCTATATCTCTCTTCCCCTCTTTCTCTCTTTATCTATCTCTTTCTCTTTTAAATCTCTCTGCCTCCCCCCCCCCCATCTCTCTACCTCTCTGTCTCTCTGCCTTTCTCTTTCCCTTTCTCCTAGATAAAATTTCTTATAAAGAAGTTGTTTGAATACTTTCGAAAAATATTCCGGTTCAGTAGCCTTCCCCTAAAAAAGAAAAGAAAACATCACAAGGTCAGAGATGTTTGTTTGAACAAATTTATAAAAACTTAACATGAAACTTAACATTGATGGTGACCTGGTATCATATATACTTATCAAACCAATTTCCTATCATTGTGGATTTTTTTGGGGGGAGGGGGGGTTACCTGAAAGGAACCTTTTATTTTGGCCCTTGTTTGATTGTGATTTTATTTGTATGCCACTTTTGCATGTTTTTTTATTATTAATATTATTATGGTTTGTTTCATTTATTACTTATTTATTATAATCAGAGTTTGCAGTGAGCTTTTCCTGTTATTTTATGCAGAGGATTTGAATGATCAGGCATTTCAAAATAGAGTTATATCTAACTATCTTTTATGCCATCGTTCAAATGAGGGATGTAAATTTTATAACCTGTACATGTATTAGCATTGAAAAATGATAAAATCACTTTTTTAAAGTCATATACATGTATATATGCTTATCATTGTGACAATGTTTGGGGGTCAGTAGCTCACAGTAGAAAAGATGAAATGAGAACCCAATATTTGGTGTCTTGCCACTTTAATAAATTTATTTGCTAATTTGATAGGTATCAAAATAGAATTCACAAAATATCAAAAATTGAAGACAAAAATCCTTTGTCATTGTCCAAGTTCTCTGTTATATATATTTCCTATGATGGGGTTATATTATTCACAATCATTTTCGATACATTGTAATGATACTTGTCATTTCAGACTTATACAGATTAATATGACATATTTTCCTTTTTTCATAACTTCCATTTATTTCATCTCAAAGTCACCCTCAATCTCCACTTCTACAGTAACTATGAACTCCCTGACTTCTCAAATCTTAAATCACTCTACATTTCAAGGATTTTAAATCCAGATTGGCTGTGAATAGTGAAATCATAACATAAGGTTTAGATTTGAATCTTGTGGATTTAAATGTAAAGCTAAAAGATTTGAACTTAAATCTTTTGATATTTCAAATTTAATCCTTAAGATTAAATCTAAATCTGATTTTCGGCTGTTCAATTTTTACAGCCGATTCAGATTTTTTAAATCCCTGAAATTTAGAGTGTATTGTCCATCACACTCATACATTGAACAGTTTTCTGATGAAATATTCAATGTCACAAAAAAGTCAATTTTTCATCAAATACTCCTTAACATTATCCATTCCTGAAGGCTCACTTAGACATGGGCCCCATGCATAAAAGTTACCATTATCTTATCATTGCCATCCAAGGGTAGCTTGCATGCTGTGGTGCCTAGTGTCACAAAAAAAAGCTGCTTACATGTTGTAGCGTGCAATGGGTCAAACTGCCACCAAACAGGCGCATGGTGGCGCCAAAAGTTGAATTTGGCGCAACGAACATTTCAAAATCTTTGAGCCACTGCACGTCACTAGGCACCTTTTTGCCGATATTAGGCACCACAGCCGCTTGGCATTGGTGCGAACTGGCACCAACTGTCCAAAACTGGCGATAGTCCCGTGGACTCCTAGTACAATGTGTTTCACTTTTCCCTACAAATGTTCTTCATTCTTATCATATACATGCACTGAAATACTCATTCTCAAATTGCAAGATGTTTACATTGTTCAGTGACATTGCTTCAATGCCTTTTTATTAATTTTTTTCCAAACACTTGTTTCACATTGTCTCTCTCATGTTTCTAAACTTATTTAAATTCACGTCATTTTTATTTTCTTATTTTCCTAATAAATATGTACCTTTGCTGACCATTTAATAAAGAATCTCCCATCTCACTTATTCGATCAAAACTTTTTTATTCAAACAAAGCACAAGCCATCCTACATTACTATCTAAACCAAACTAAGTATACTTCTTTGTTTCTATTATTGTTATTTCACAGCCATATCCAACTCTTTTTCTTTCATCCAAACACCACCTAGATTTTCATCATCAATTCTCACTGTAATCTACTTTGCCCCACAACATTTCACCAATCTTTAACCCCGCCACACACACACACACACACAAAAGCTTCTTCCAACAGTGTTTTACAATATGCCTTCCAACTTGCACAGGGGAAATCCTTGACAATGTTCTTTAATAATGTTGTTTGAATTCAAATGATCTTACTATTTTTATCATTTTATTGTCCAATTGGAATAACAGAAATTTATATTTTACTTGGTAATTTATACATTACAATATTTACTAAGTACATTTATTTTGCAACGATAATCTTAATTTAGAGACCTGACCAAAAGTCTGTGCCGCATCATTAGCAGAAATCCCTCTATAAGGAAAGCAGGTAGTCTGCAAGACCAGACTCAAATTGACATTTTATCCAATCATTCCATATCTGGAGTGAAGACTAGACTCCAAACTCTCTGTCTGTGTCATATATGAATCGACCACAGTACATTAAGGAATCTAGTCTCACTACTTCAGACTCTGCGTTGTGCACCATGAGAGTTGCAAAAACCAATGGTCTGTACTTGCAGACTAGGCAGTAAGCATGTTTCGCAGAAACTTTCCAGCAATTCCAATTAATTTGTGTTTGATGGATGTAGGGATTAGTGATGAAAATATGCTTGCAGGATTACTGTATGAAAGATGCGGCTCTGACTTTTTGTGATGGTGCTTTTATATTATACCATATTTTGTAGTTTGATTTACTTTGTTATGCAGTACAATGAAACTCATTTCAATACAATTGATTCATTTCTTTACAATATTTCTTTACCTGATAAGAGGGTGTAAGTTTATGGAGTGAATAATATTGCACATAGACACATCCTTCCATACAATGCTCATCTAAAATTGATCAAACACAATGATATTTGTATTATGCGATAATCATTTATTATTTTCCCTCTTTTCATTCAGAAAAATTCACAAAAACAATTGGTTTCATGTTACATAACATGCATTCAGATACTGTATGAACCAAAATTCTTTGTCAAGAAACATGACTTTTCAGAAATTCACCTATCAACACCATATTGACATAACTTTTTTACGTCTATAGACAAATTTATTAATAAATAATATTTCAAATTTTGACTTGTTTTCATTTTCAAACAAGTTTGAATATTCTCAATTAATGATTTCTCGAGTGGCTGAAGTTGAGGACTTCAAGAAAAATAAACTTTGTATAGAAAGGGGTCTAATGCTCTATAGCGCTCACAATAAGAATAAGTAACATTATTTCATTCACATTTAATCATATTTGACATAATTATAATCATACTATGTTTGATATCTTGAAAGATATTTTTGCTTGTTTGCAGTGAGATTTGCATTTGATGTGATTATATTTAGCATACTAACTTTTATTGCTTGATTTTCTCCCCTTTCCCTTTGTTTTTTATTCTTTTTTCCCCTGTCTGCTTGTGAAATTTGGTACTGTTAAATATAAATGAATGCATGTGCATGTATTTTATCATGTATTCACTTAATACAACTTAATGTGATTGTCTTTTATGACCTTTGCGCATTTTATTTGATGTTCTTTTGTGCATGCAATGTTAATTGGTGGCATGTATTTCCCAATTATGCTTAATAATTTTGTGTTTTCATGGGATGCATTTCTTTTGCCAAATTTTGAATAAATGGCTGCAATTTTAAATATGATGTATGATTTTATATGATTGCTGTGTTTGCTTTATGCTTTGTCTGCTTTGCACATATAAGCGTCATTATTCTCTCTTTCTCTATCTCTCTCTCCCATTTTCCTATTCAAATTTAAATTGTGATGTATTTGCTAATTTATGCAGACAATGCGTCAAGGCATTGTCAATGACGGCATGTGATTTAGCCGCCAACACGAAACCATGGCATATTCAACAACAGACAGTAAAGGTGATCTTCGATGAGTTCTACCAACAGGTAGGCGGAGCCTAATTAATTCTATGAATAATGCAGCACTTATTATGAATATTCATTTACTCATTTCAAGCATACTCTGTGTACTAATCCGTGTTTACTCTCCAACTGTGGGTGATGTGTGATTTATGGCAAGGTTGTGTGTGTATGCGATTGTATGGTGTGATAATCGTGCACTGGGATTTTGAGTTGTGTGCATGAATATGAATATTTATGAGGGATCATACATATTCATTGTCCATGCAATTTCCTCTATTTGAAATATGTTCACAAATTCAATTCAAGTGTCTTTCTTTCTCCTTCAAAATTAACATGTACATGTAATTGTTTGTTCATGATAATGTGTTTGTGATAAAATTAAAAATTTAATTAATGTGCATTACTGTGCTTCTAATTATATTCTATGTACCTTTTCTACTTTTCTCCTTTTATTATTAAGATGCTTTCTTTCAACAAAATCATAATTTTTTTTCCTCACATCTCTTTTTTTTTGTTTTACCTAACTCGTTTTAAGAAAAGAAAATATTGTATTTATATTCTTTGTCTTGTAATCATGAAGGACATTATTGATTTTTAGTAATAGATCTTGACAAAAAGTTAAATCAAACTTAGGCCAATTGTTTATTGAACTGTCTCAAAATTCACATAATATATTGAATCAGTGTTGAGTACTTTTATCTGGAAAGAGATTTTCTTTTTTATGTTCTTTTCTTTATAGGATCTCAAAATTTTGTGTTTTTTTTCTAGAGCCATTTATCTGTTTTTCTTCATCTGTAAATAATTTTGAGTAATCTTGTTTATTAATGATTATTGTATTCTCAATCTATTGCATTTTCTTTTTTATTCTTGAATATCATTAGGGTCTTTTTTGTCTCATTTATTAGTTTATTTCCTTCTGTAACTTCAGCAAAAATAAAAGAGAGCTAAAACACTGATCATTCTGCTGTCTCTCACTCTCTCTCTGCATGTTTGGTGGAATTGTTCACAAGATATCCCTCCTTCCCATAATTCCATGTTCCATGTCGTCACATCCATACACAAATTCATCATTTTTACCCCCTTATTTATTTATATCTTGTCTTTTTTACTATCATTTCATTTTACCTTTGTATCTCTTTCATACTGTTTCTGTCTCATTTCTCTCTATCTATCTTGATTCATCACTTACTGTAATTGTTTTGTTTTTTTTTCTTTTTCTTTGTCTTATTCTCTTCCTGCTCTACTTCTTCTTCATTCTAATTCTCTCCTTTTACTACTTCTCCTTTCTCTTCTTCCTCTTCTTCTCCTCCTTTTCCTTCTCCTTCTTCTGCTTATTCTTCTCCTTCTTCCTCCTCTTCTTCTTCTTCTTATTTTTCTCCTCATTCTATACCTTTTCCAGTAGCGATTATTCTTATTTGGCTTCATTTTGCTTCCGACTCATACTCCTCCTCCCCCTCTTTCTCTTGCTTTCTTTCCCCTGTTCTTTCTCCACCCTTTTCTCCTCATTTTTCTATTCATAAAAAATACATTTTATTTTCTCATTCTTCTTTCCACCTTCTACATTCTTTTTCTTCTGTTTCATATGTTTAACAAATGTGATGAACAGCCTGAACCATTCACCAAACTCCACACTTCCACACATGGGTGGATCCAGGATTTTCCAAGGGGGGGGGGCACATTTTCCAGAGAAAAAAAGGTTTTAACCAAAAATTAAGAGTATTTTTATTTTAAAAAAATGAAAAGCAAAAAAACGGTCTTCACTTTCAAAAAGGGGGGTACTTCTGTTTAAATAACAACATTTCTACATTACAAATTTTTATTGTCCCTCTCAAAAGGGGGTCACGGGCTGACTTTGCCCCCCCCCCCCTGGATCCGCCAGTGCTTCCACATGTAAATGAATATGCACAGACAATCAAATGTTAACCCCTCACAATACATGCAAATTTTCAATTTTATACACGTTTTCATGCAGTGTCTAATTTGTCCACTTGAAAATAACTGCACACTCACATTTTTTTTATTTTGGCAGATCATCTATTTTTTATTCACCATTCTAAGAATTTGTTCACATCATCATCATATTGATTATAACAGAGGATACTTATTAAGTGCACAGTAAGTGGGCTGTTCTCGAAGCACTTTTCAATTATCACTGAATAGAATATATCATTTAGCATCATCATATTTCCTCATAAAAATAAAAATTCTTCAAAATTTTGAATAAAAAAACAAGCACATAAGTGAAGGTTATTCAAGCACTCTTCAATTATCAATAAATGAAGTATATTATTTAGCATCATTTTCATCCATTCTCAAAATTCAGCGAAAATTGATTTTCCCCAAAAAATATTGAATAAAAAACAAGCGCATAATAAGTGGACTGTTCTTTAAGCACTTTTCCAATATCAATAAGTAAAATATATTATTTAACATAATTATCACCCTTTCTCATAATTGAGGAAAATTATAAACAAGGATTTTTATGTAAACAATCAAATCATATTCCTTCTAGGTACTGTCAATGGTTACATGAATTTATGAGTCCCCCCCCTCACCACCTGATCCCTTGGGTAAAATTCTCAAGAATGAGCTCATGATAGAGAGAGAGAGAGAGGAGGCTGCAAAATGTGTGTTTGCTGCCCTCTATAGCTGACTTTGCCGAAGGATGCATTAGGGCATGATACTCCATAGGGGAGTGAGCAAACAAAAACAAGTATTTATCCTAAATATATCTGTAGAAGTCTGTGCCGTGCTATAGCCATGACAGCATGTGACCTGGTGGCGGTAGTCAAGCCATTTGATCTACAGCAGAAGGTTGCACTTGAAATCTTCGAGGAATTTTACCAGCAGGTGCCTAGTTCTCTCATTCCTGTCTGCACTTATCACACCCCTTCTAACTATTTATTTCTTTGGTTGTTTGTTGTTGTTTTGTGTGTGTGTGTGTTACATTTTCTTAAATCCCAGAAATATCAGGGTCACAGAATTGATATTTTAAGTAGTTTTTGCTCTGCAAAGTATGGATGGTTCAAAAGCAGAAACCAAATCTGTTGTCAAATGGCAAAGAACATCCAAGAAATCTTTGTCGGAAGTTGGTAACTCATAACAGCAGTGTTGCCCGTATTCTGAAGTCGGGTTTAACTTAGACCATGGTCTAACTCTGTGCTAAAATTATGGAAAGCCAAAAGTCAATTTTTTTATTAAATTGTATGTTTCTTATGTTTGCTGTGCTCTTTCCTGATTCATCAATGGTGAAGACGATCATCTATTCATACCTCCTAGACAATTATGAATAATTTGAGAGCCAAATGAGCTGAAACTACCGTTAGTGATTTATGTAACAATTGGCTATCCTTACTTTAAACCTGAGTTTAAGTTAAACTCGACTTCAGAATGCAGGCCTATGCATTTTTTAAAGCTATAATACTTAGGACGTTAATGCTCTTCCTTCCTATTCACCAATTTTGGACAAAGACCTCCCAGCTGTTCTTTGTCATTAAGGGGCATTTTTGGTAAATTACTGTGTTCTAGAACCATCTGTACGTTGCAGATCAAAAACTCCCCATTTAAACACTTGAACGAAAGTCAGAGCTATTCCTGTTGATGGTAACTCCCATGGGAATTTGACAGGACAGCATTTGCCGGTTTAATTAGAGGTCTAAAAAAAAGATGTTTTGGAAAATTTGAACTACCTGTAGACATTTTGAAAACACTATTTGGACATTTTGAAAAAAAAATTGTGTTTGCACATACTAAATGTCTCTTCCTCCCTCTAATCTTACAGTTTCTGTTTAAAAGAGAAATGATGAACAGTTTGATTTGGAAGGCTGTTGTGATATCTATGGCAAAGGAAAATGTTTGTTAATGTATCTTCATGTCAGGGTAACATTGTTTCCAAATTTGGAAAGATGTCCACATTTCTATTTTTTCAAAAACGAAAAGGATTCGCTTATATTGCCTGTACCTTTTTGCACATATTTGGGGTTTATTTCAATTTCCCAAATTTAAGGTGGTTTCAGTAGCAGGTGTACCATGTTTATTTCTAAAAATTCCAACACTTTGATAGTAATCATGTCATAATGCCAAGCATTTGTGAAAAAAAACATAAATTTGAAATACGCCTTTTGCTAATTGAAAGTATACTTCTCATGCCATTGAATTGAAATGGCAAGCCTTGGACTTTCTGTGATTTAATAAAACACTTCAATAGTGTTCATGTCATGTATACTGCCAGGCATTTTTGAAAAAAAAATTTAAATAGGCCTATTCCTAATAGAAAGTTTACAGCTTGTGCCAATTGAATTGAAATGGCAAGCCTTGGACTTTCTGTGATTTAATGAAATGCAACATATGCCCCTTTGTATCTAATCAACGTTTGCTGTGGATTGTGCATGTTGTCTTTCCTTGTGTGTGCCAGATGGGAAGTTGTGCATGTTGTGTCGTTATTTGAATTCAGTGATAATTTTTGTGTGTGCAGTGCAATATGAAATCCATTGATATATAGATTGGTGTGTTACACTATAAGCATTTTTCATTGGCTTATTTGGAAAACATTTTACTTCAACTTTTCAATAACATATTCATAATATTAATGAAATTGGTATTGAAGTCCTTTCTGTGTTCGAGCTGACATACTTTCAGCTTTCATAATTCTACCATTGTACAATATATATTTGTATAATGTATATTATATAAATGTATATATATATATATATTACATGTAAAAAAACTGAATTATTAAAGCTGAAAGTATGTCAGCTCGGACACAGAAAGGTCTGAAAAGCATTATGGTCATGTATGTATATGAACTATAAATATACACAACAAAAAAAGTAAGTCCCCCCCTTAAACAAACATCAATAATTTCCAAACCAATGCAAGTTGTTAATATAGTTTTACATGAGCGTGTAGGTAATTTTATAAGCTACCCTCTGAGTAAATGTTATGGACGTATTTTACGTCATGCTTCAGTGAGCACCGTCAGAAGGCAAAAATGTCACTTTTCAAAAGTCACAAGCCAAATATCATGACTTTGATTCCATTTTATTGGAATTTATTCCACATTTTCATCATGAAAAATAGCCAGAAGGCTTATAAAAGGTACTTTCTAAAAGACGATACACCTTTTTTGCCTAAGTTTCACGGTTGAATAAACACAAGTCCAAATTTGCTATAATTGGATATTTTACACGTTTCTATCAATAAAAATGATAGAATATGATGACAGTTATTTTTGGGAAGAGTTTCTTCAACAGTATTCATCGTTTCACGGTTCAATGAACATTTATTGAAAACAAAAAATACGATTTTCAAATATCATAGGCAAGTATTGTTTCATTTTGGTAACTGAAAATGATCTTTTCTCAACTTTTTCGTTGTGTTCATGACCAATTAACATGCTTCAATGATTCAAAGGCGTTTAATTAAACATTCACGCTTGAATGAACATGTGGAATGTGATTAGCTCTTTTTTACGTTATTGGAAAAAATGCAATTTGTAACTATGGATATCTGTCACAAACCTCCTTGCATAGTTCATTTGATTTGATTTTTGTGAAAATCCCGATGTTTAATGCATCAGTGAGCACACAATACTCGAAAATTATGCAAATGAGAAGAAAGTTCAAGGCCTTGGCCCCACTCTGTGCCGTATCGAATGGTTATTTTGGTGTGCGCACCTTTTGGATAGTGTTACTCTGAAGCCATGTGCGAAGTTTCATGAAATAACTGTTGGTAGAAGTAACAAAAACCGTCTATGAAACAAACCCTCATTTCAAAATTTTGACTTCCTCTCTCATAGACTTGTGTACATTATGGGTACTTATGTTTACAAATAGGTAACCCCTTATTCAGTATGGTGGAACTTTTTTTCCAAGGCTGTCTTTAGCAATGTCGTTTGGCAGTAATGTTTATCAACCTATGGGCAAAATTCTGTGCAAAAATGAATTGTTTATTTATGGATGAGTGAGCACGCATCAAAGTGGGAAAATTGGTATTTTCAATGTCACAGACGCATTTTAAAGGATAATAAAGTAATTATTGGGGGCAAATTCGGTTTCAAATGTGACTTTAATTGCTGTTGTTTTTATCATCCATCGTTTCTATCACCACCCACTTTCCGAAGTTTAAACATTTTCATGGTTGAGCAAGTACAATCGAAAACTTAGGAATGAATACTCTTTACACTGCATAAATGTATTCTTTTCCTAACAATTTCTCAGGATCAGTTGAATGTATGGACAAATCAGTGGTGGATCCAGAATTTAAAAATGGGGGAGGGGCCTATAATCGGGGGAGCCACCATTATTTTCAAATTTTAACATGATCTAACAAGTTGTAAAGGATACTACCACAAACCCCTATGATGATACGTCACAATTCGGGGCCACGGAACGGTTTTCAAAGTGGGAAGGGGGGGAGACTGAGCCAAAAGTGAGGGGGGGGGCTGATCATACAAAAAAATCAAAATCGTATGGTTAATTTTACATTTTTGTACATGCTTTTGGAAAAAAAAGTTGGGGCTGAAGCCCCCCCCCCCCCGCTGCTTCCGCAGCCCCTGCAATACATTGTGCTCACTCAAGCATGAACATACGATATCAAAATCTGGTCTGAAGTAGTTGAATGATGGATAGTAAAACAGCATAACACCATAAAATTCACCTGAAAACAACTTTTGCCCAACTTTGTATTTGAACAAACTGGAAAACGACTCTTGTGACTTTTAAAAATGGTCATTTTTAATTCAATCTTTAATTACTCATGCATGACTCAACCGATCAACCTCATTTTTCCCCAGGAGTTGCTTAATGAGTGCAGAAAACCACCTATGAAATATCATATGTCAAACTAATGTGGTTCAAAAGTTACAGCAATTTGATTTAGGGAGGACTTACTTTTTTTGTTGTGTATACATAATAGAAAAAAATGAATGGGTGAACACCCTCCCCCATCCCCTTTGTATGTTTGAGAATTCCACATTTAACATAATAATATAGCTAACTTTAAGAAATTTATCATTTTGCGCCTCATCTATATTGAAATATCTGCACCCCCTCTATTTCAGAATCCAGGATCCGCCCCTGATTTTGGTTGTATTTTTAGTCGGGGTTCACTGTACTTTCGGCCCTCACTGTGATATGTGATCAATGTTGCCCTCAACCCTTGACCATTGTGTTCATAGTAGAGAGAGGTTCATATCTAAGTTAGATTTGAATGGAAATCATAATAAACCATGTTGATGACAAAATCATAATAAACCATGTTGATGACAAAATCCTAATGGGGTGTTGCAAGAAAATATTTGCAATCAATTGCAAATTTCTAATACAAATTTACGATTACTATGTCAATCGTAACTACTAGAGCTAATTGAGTTTTACTTGTTGCATTTAGCAGATCCGGCAATGAAGTGCAGATTTGCAATTAATTACAAGACTTTGACCAAAATCTTACTTGCCATCGATATCAAGATTCTTGCAATGCCCAATACCTCTCTCAAAGAGTATAAATGTTCAGGGCCCTGTTTTAACAAGCAACTGTGATCATAAATCAAATCAAATTGAGATTAATCTCTCATTCCCCCACTCTTAAAGGGTGGTCCAGGCTGAAAGTATTTATAGCTTAATAAATAAAGTAGAATTCACTGAGCAAAATGGCGAAAATTTCGTCAAAATCGGACAACAAATAGCAAAGTTATTGAATTTTAAAGTTTAGTAATATTTTGTAAAAACAGTCATCATGAATATTCATTAGGTGGGCTGATGATGTCACACTTGTCTCCACTTGTTCTTTTGTATTTTATTATATGAAATTAGGTTTATTCAAATTTTTTCCTCCAAGAACTAGAAAAATCGGATTGACAACTGATTTTAGTGCATTAGAAATTTTTGGCTGCAACTTATTTCATTATAAGGGAGACATTTTATTCACACAAGTATGAAATAATGAAAAAAATATGATTTTATGTAATAACATAAGAAAACTACATCGCGAGGTGGTTTTCCAAACTGGTTTGGAGGATTGCTTCCAAGACCACTTCGACCGTTCTCACTACGCGTTCAACTAGTTTCCACTAAACTAGTTTCCAGTAAACTAGTTTTAGGAACGTAGTGAGCACAGCCTCATACTAATGCTAATGCAAAGTGATGTATATCATTTCTATGAAGTACATGAAAGGATGTGCATTTGGTAAATTACACATCTCAAGCTGTTTGGTCAATCAAAATACTTTATATACTGGTGTGTGTTTCTTATAGCTGTTTCAAAGTTACAAACAAATTTATGAAAGACTGGTACGTCCTCCTTACTTAAAAACTAGACCAACATCAATGAATATATTATGTGTGCCATTTACCGCAAGAAAGGATCAGCAGTCATTTCTAAATTTGCTTGTAACTTAGAAAAACTTTATAAAATACCCACCTGGAAGGGTGTTTCACAAAGATTTAAGTATGACTTAGGTCGCACTTAAATGCAGACGCATATCTGAAATGCAACGCGCAATCTTATTGATCAATATGCAGTAGTGCGCGTCCTCTTTGCATTATCTGACCAATGCGGTCAAGCCTTTTATACTGCGCGCAATTAGGCATTTAAGTGTGACTCTAAGTCATACTTAAATCATTGGGAAACGCCCCCAGGACATTTATACCTCGGTCACATTTACTCTACAGCGGCCATACGGTGAGACGAAAATAGCCGTTTCAACAATTGTTTTGCCAGCTATACATTGGTGGTTTGAATAAAAATGAATAAAATGGCTGTTTTCAACTCATTGTACGGCCGCCGTAGAGCAAATGTGAACCGAGGTATTAGAGTCACATGTTCTCATTCAATAGATCGATCATTTAATTACTCTCAAATTGAAAAATATCTTGAAATTTTATTCAATGCATGTTTTGCATGGTTTCATTGTGTATTTTACAATTCAATATATCTACTCTTCTATTTTGTTTAATTTTATTCATCATGAATTTGAAACAAGGTCTGATAAAATTCCCCCCCCCCCATCCTGGGGTCCACCTCAAATTAAAGCTTTATATGAGGGTTTAAGCTTTGAGCAAACAATCTGTGCTAACTGCATAGAAACGTTTTAATGCTAATAGGCCCTGTTACAATTGGTAATGTGGCAGCGATACCTAATGGTACAACCATGCATTACTTACACATTGAAATAAATGTTTTGACTTCACACTCCAAAAGATGTGACTGGAGTCACCCTGGGGCTAACAACGTTTCTGTGCAGCAGGAGCTGATTGTTATTCCATTGAAAGTATGGAAATCAGTGAATTTCCTTATTCCTAAGACTGCTTATGACATATGCCACTCACATGGTGTTCAGGGTTTTAATCCCCTATGATAAAAAAGGGATATGTGTGTGTGTTTCTTTTTTAAGTATATAGGTTTTTTCAATATTTTTTACTGATTACATGTATGTTTCGTTTTGATAAGAGTATTTCAGTTTTGCTGTCTTTCTTTTTAAGAATATACTTTATCTTTTCTGTATTGTCTGCATGTTTGAGTGTGTAGAACTTTCTTGTATTTTTTAATAGTGTTCATGTATCTGTCTATTTTTTTTATATTCATGTGTTTGTGTTTGTTTAATAATGTGATTGTGTGTGTGTTAAGGGGTCTATCTATTATTTCTAAACTTCAAATAAGTTTATTTGTATTACAAGTTTTTGTTTTATACCTTTATTATTTGTTAGTGTGTAGGTTTGCGTTTGTGTATGTATCTACTTTTTTTCTCTTTGGGGGATGTTTGTGCATAATGGCCCTATTTCATGAAGAAGTTGTGGCAAATTGGCAACATTGCCATTTTAGTAACATAATAAGAGGGCTCATGTATCCTTGGCCAATCAAACTCAAGATTCCCACAGTTGTTACCAAATAGTCAAATTACCAAAGTTGTACATCTTTAGAAAATGGACCAAGAATTTGCTTTATTTATAGTAATGTATATATCTGGGGGGTCCACCTGCTTAGCAGAGCGTAGGCTGAGCATTTCTGAATGCTACGATGTTAGCCAAGGATAAGCTTTTGAAATATTTTGATTTAATTTGAAGTATGTTTCACGAGCTTGGGCATAAATGTAATCAAGTATCGCTGATCATCTCTTATGAGTGTCAGGTCGCATGATCAAGGTCAAAGGTCATTTGAGGACAACAAACCTAACATTTCATCATGTGAAAATTATTAATCATAATTGTTTTAAAAGTCAGAAATGCTGCTATATTGAATTGCGTACTGCAGGCGAGACTGCCAGAGGTGTTCCACTAGTTCATTTTTTATGTTTATTATGTATCTGTAAAGTTTCATGTTCAAATTTTGTGTGAGATGGATTTCTCATTATCTGTATTTGCGCTTACAGGTATCTCTGGGGTTTTTGTATGTTTCTCTATGTTGGTTGTATGTTTGTTCAATTTAAATTTTGTTGTTCCTTTGTTTACCTTTTGTGCTGTTTGTTTGTTCCTTTTGTTTTTAGGGTGATGAGGAGAAAGCGGCAGGTAGGAACCCTATTCCTATGATGGACAGAGACAGAGCTCATGAACTTCCAGCTAATCAGGTAACATCACAGAAAACACTCTTCTATATTTGGTGATTTTGAGTCCAGTGTTGGTGTTGTTTGAAGCACGATTTGGATTGTTTTTTCCAGCTCAAAAACCTACTCTGAGTTACAAAAATTGATACAGATCACAATATTACCGGCTCAACTTCTATAGTGAGTGACTTTTCATGACCATTTGTATTGTTTGTTTGGTGCTAGCTATGTTCATGTACAAATTGACCTAACACCAACACCGAAAGGTTGCCAATGAACTTCACATCACTCATTGTATTTGTTTGGCCAAATAAAATTATGTTTTCAATTTTAAGCAGTTTGAATTCAAGGGATTCAAAATTGATCAGTTGAACATTGGTTTTGATACAAATCCTTAAAAAATGAACTCACGAAGGTTCTAAACAGGACATTTCACTAGTATTTCATTCATGGCCAATGTCATGACAGAACAAAGTATTAATATTACTTTCCAATATATATGTATCAAATGACGTTTCAATGTGCGGGGTTCATGGTGTAGTGGTACTGACTTCCATCTGTTAGAGAGTTGTGAGTTATAATCCTACTCCAGGTGTC
Source organism: Lytechinus variegatus (assembly GCF_018143015.1). Taxonomy (NCBI): domain Eukaryota; kingdom Metazoa; phylum Echinodermata; class Echinoidea; order Temnopleuroida; family Toxopneustidae; genus Lytechinus; species Lytechinus variegatus. The sequence continues at coordinate 28,305,716 of NC_054756.1, read as the reverse complement.
AGTTTCTTTCAGCAAGAAATTTATCTGTATGGTGCTGCGCTCGAGTTAAATTTTAAAATTTAAATGGCAACCTGGCAGGAATTGTAACACCGTGTGTGTAACAGCTACTCTGCTATAGACTGGGTTTTTATGGTGTTTAACTGTAGAGCACTTAGAGACTTGTGATTAAGTTAGTATTAAGAACTATAAGGAAATTTAATTATTTATTGTGACTATTATTAAAACGATTCCAAGGCATTCATGGATGATCTAATTTTCACCCACCTAGGTGTCATTTATCGTTGGTATCTGTCTGCCGTGTTACGACCTTTTGGCTCAGCTTGTTCCTTCTGCTAAGCCTATGTATGACGGAGCGGCGTAAGTATTTCCTTTCAAAATTCAAGTTGATAGCCAATGAACCTGTTTAAAATGATTTGAATTGAATTGAATGTTTAGTTTTCCAATTTTAGGAAGAATCTGAAATTGAATTGAACGTAGCTGAATTGAACTGAAAAAGAAAGAAATTGAATTCATTTTATTATTGAATCAAATTGGATCAAACTTATGATTCGAACTGAAAAGAGAGGAAAATAACTAAACTGAAATTAATTGAAATGAGTTGAATTGAATTGAACTGAATTGAACTTGACATAACTGAAGGGAACAGAACTTAATGGATGTGAGAATTAATTTGAACTTGACTTAACTTCTAATGAATCATCACTCAAGGTGTTACATATGGAATAAAAAAAATACATGGGACATACCCCCACAGTAATTTTCAAGCTTGCGGCAAGCGTGCGACTAGCTTGCGCAAGCTTGCGGCATGCTAGTAACTAGCATGCGGCTGGCTTAATAAGCATGTAATATGCGTGCAGAGTAATAGTTAAGCGATCTTTTAGCGAGCAGGGACTGTTCGCTAGCATGCACTCGCTTATTAAGCGAGCGCCCTGCTAGTCGCATGCTAGTTACTAGCAAGCGGCACGCTTAAATTTCTGTAGGGGAACTAAAAGAATTATAACAATAATAATTTATAATGAATCATCACTCAAGGTGTTTCGTAGGAAAAAAAACATGGGACATAGTCACAATCATAATCATTAAACATAAGTATATAACATTCCTACAAGGTGAGAATGGATAATTTTGGACACTTGATTGGAATGTCTTGAGCCTGTTCATATTCCTGATAGTGCTTGGAAGTATTTTCCACATAACTTGGGCCACCTGGCTAAAAGCCCGATCTCCATCATCTTGGTCCGGCTACGCGGAATCACAGGGGTGGTAGATGTGGAAGATCGTAAAGAATAATGGCACTGCTTCATGATAAGAAGATCCTTGATGTAAGTAGGAGTTGCGTCATGGAGAGCTTTGAACACTAATGTCAGGATCTTGTATTCGGTTTTTCTTGACAAAGGAAGCCAGTGGAATTATTTTGGGGTTGGAGTAATTGAATTTAACTTGGCTCTTTTCCAATTTCAGGAAGAACCTTCAGAACTGGTCTGCGCTCGTCGCCAAACAGAAATCTGAAGAAGAGGAAAAGAAAGAGCTGGAGGGCAAGAACGATGGCGATAACAAGAAGGAAGAGAAGAAACCAGACAAAGCACCTCCCGCTAAACCTCCACCATCTCGCACAACCAGCAAGATCCCTAAAGAAGTTTTAGATAGTGATGATGGCCTCGAATAGATCACTTCTTCTAGATTCATCGGATGGAAGACCTCTGTTCAAACTTCGTGAAAGGGTCAGATACATTTCCTTCCGCTAAATCTCCACCATCTCATACAACCAGCAAGACCCCTAAAGAAGTTCTAGATAGTGATGATGGCCTCGAATAGGTCACTTCTTCTACATTCATCGGATGGAACACCCCTGTCCAAACTTAGTGAAAGGGTCAGAGACATTGCCTGCTGCAACCTCCACCATCTTGTACAAGCAATAACTTCCCTGTTAAGGAGTTCTACATGTAGTGGTGATGGCCTCAAATAGATCACTTCTTATAGATTTGGTGGATTGAACACCTCGGTTCAAACTTCGTGAAAGGGTCCTGGAAACACCCCCTGCATTGAGTTGACTTTAAACTCAGATCTTTCTGCAAAGTTCTAAATACGACCATACCATTAGAATTCAGTTATTAAAGTCAGATGGGTATCAGTTTTAATTGGCGGTGGTTGATTATTTGCTGACTCCAGGTTTGGTGAAAAGCATTGCAAATACCTGTAGCAGAGACATCTTTGGGGGGAAGCAAACTCGGTGTACCATCAAGAAATTCTTCGGCAAAACCTGCATGGCCTCAGGCAACTGTCAGGGCAAGGAAAATTCAGATAATGACTTTACCTTGAGGTAATTTCCATTGGCATTACATGACGTCTGCTGGTCATAAATCTTGTTCTACTCTGGGTAATTAATATCCAAATGGTGTCACACACCCCATGAAAACATTCAACACGGAACTTCTATTCAAAGATAATCATGTCTTTGCTATAATGTTGATATCACCAATTGTATATATATTTATATGGGCATAAAGTATAAAATATACTTTTCCTTTGCAGGTTTTTTTAATAGATGAATAATATCAACTGGTATAGCTTTTCATTCCAGAGTAGAATTTTAAAAGCATGCCATTTTTTTTTTCAAAATGGCAATGTGTAAAGTATGCTTTTACATGATGTTGGCTTAGTACACCTAATTATTTAAGTACATCAAAAATTGTTCAAATAAATTATTGTTGATTTCTAGCATTTAAAGGGGGAATCCACCATACTTATATGTTGATTCTACTAAAAGAAGACAACACGAGAATATTTCATTGAACATTGAATTCAGGTTTAAAAAGTTTAAAAGGTTCAAACATTATTTAATTCAATATTGTTTGTGATGTCCCTTCCGAGCCGCCCATTAAAGCCTCATGTACTAGTTCTGTAGATTGTGATTTCATCAGACATTCAAAATGGATTATATCCATTCAACAAATCTGAAATTTATATATTTCATACATGATTCTAGAAAAAAAAAACACTCATTCATTATTTACCATACAAAAAAAATATATTTATGGACCATGGCAAAGCTCAGAAGGGATACCATAATACAGAGGCGGCGGAACATCAGGCTCGGACAATCACAGTGGAGGGGCACCTTTTGTCTGCCAAACGAGGGTGCCCCTCCACTTTCATAGTATTGAGCCTGATGTTCCGCCGCCTCTGCCATAATACTAGTATTATAACTTTTCAAATATTCTTTGTTATATTTTGGTATGTTTTGATGATTTTCAGGTGCATTCATTTGTCAAAACAATAATTGTGTATAGAATTGTACTCATATCATGATAGCAATATAAATAATAGAAATCGCAAGTATGGTACCAGTGCATATGATTATTCATATGTAATATAAAGTATTTTTTCTGTCCTATAGCTTAATGTACTTTCTGAAATGACAACAACAGAGCATATCATCAGACATGCTTTTCAATCTTCTCTTCAATTTAAGACTAAAACATGAGCATTGCAAGATTGACATGAGTATAAGTTTTCCTAAAAAAACATGTCTGGATTTCTGTTGACTCCCCCCCCCTCAAAAAAAAATGATAATAATGTAATAAAATAAATTTAAAAAATAGATATATGTATATATATTAACTACTGGAATTGTCCAGATATACATAATTCAATTCATAAAGGAGTATCATGCTTTGTTTAATTTTCTACAAAAATATTGAAGTTACTCTGTGAAGACGCATTGGCAGTATGTTTATATTTCAATTGTACATAGTCTAGACCTCTTTCTCCTTTCCTAATTGTACATATATTACCTTTTCTTTTTTAATCGAATCTGTGCCAAATGTGTTGCTGCATAAATTTCTTGACGTCGAAATCTACATTGTTTATTTTGCATATGTTTTTAGCCCGAGTATATTCAAACCTAATTGCTTGTAAAGCTAAAATGATTTCACAAGAATACCTTGAATTAATTAACTTCATGTTTACTTTCACTCCCCCTCCCCTCCTTTCCTCTAAAAGAGTGAAAATCAAATAATTGATTAGAATTTTTAAGCTGAATAGCAAACCATTATGCAAGAATCACATTCTGTCAGTAATTTCCACTGTGTTTTGTGATTAGATACCAAACCATTATTTTCCAAATAATAATATTATAATGACTATAACAACGATAATATTATTATAATGATGATGATAATGTACAAACTATTCTATGTATATCAAAATAAGTCCCTAGACGCAAAGCGAAGTGATTGATTCAGTATGTGCATAAATTTCAAGGATTTAAAAAAAAAATCTACATTAGCTGTGATTAATGACCAACCGAACATTGGATGTTTTTTTCACTCCTTAGGTACTAACTTTTAAATCTCAAAAGATTTAATTAAAATCTGCAAGGTTTAAGTCTGAATCGTGTGTTATTCGGCTGGGTCACGATTCACAGCTGGCTTTGATTCATTTCAAATCTTTGAAAGTTAGAGTCATTTTTGACAAAGAATCACTAATTCAGTTTTGTAAATGTTCATTTTTTGTTGTCCTGGTGGGTGTTTCACAAAGATTTAAGTATGACTCAGCGTCACACTTAAATTCCAAGTTGCGCACGGCATGAAAGGCTTGACCGCATTGGTCAGATCGTATCATGAGGACGCGCACTATTGCACATCTATCAATAAGATCGCGCGTTGCAGATCATGTACATGTTGGCATTTAAGTGTGACTTAGGTCATACTTAAATATTTGTGAAACACCCCCCTGATGTCTGTTTGGACTAATATTTTCCACCCTAGAATGGACGATACATTTCAGTATTGCCATCCTTAAATGAGGCATCATGGTGTAAGAATAGGTTATATTTTATGGAACAGTATAAATATAAATTGTGCACTTTTCGTGCGGGATTGAAATGAATCCAATGACCGGGGTAATAATATGCTGTAAAGTGCTTGGAGCCATTGTGGCAAAAGCGCTATATACAAATTGGCTATTGTTATTATTATTATAACAAAACTACTTCTGATGTTAGGAGATTTGCACGATTAGGGGTAAATACTAAAAGAGATCTACAGAACGCCTTGTGGCGAGTACGAGATCGACAAAGAAAAGGAAAGTGGATAGGGGTAGCAGTGTAAAAGGAGAGGATAGATAGTGTAAGGTAGAGTATTCCTGTCTTAGATGAGTGTAGTCTTTACTGTAAACCAGACAATGTTAGAGCAGGGTTGCCACAGTCGTCGGAAATCCTGGAAAATTTTGTGATCATGGAAGATCAGGGAAAAGTCAGGGAATTCGGAAAATTTGTGAAAAGTCATGGAAAGGGGATGATCACAGAAAAGTCAGGGAATTTCATTTACCTCTTTAGCTATGGTAGCTTTCCAGTGTGTTGTGTCTCGCAACTCTCATACTCTGTGATCATACTCTGCTATTATAATTGGTGTTCATGAGGGGATATGGAGGATGGGGCCCATCATAACGTGTCTGATTTCGGAAACTGGAAGAAATTAAGGAAGCAGCAATTTAGTTATGGAATTCTGTGTTCAAATTTCTGTGGGAACCCTGTAGAGGCTTGAGTAGTGTTGGAGATGAGAGAAGGCTGGCTTGAGTTGGCGAGTGGGGTTTTAGAGCGAGAGAGAAGACTCGACGCTTCAGGCAGGTCGTCTGCCTGACTTTCTGAGGACTGCTCAAGCCACCCTCCTTTTCTGGTTTGCAGTTAATGACTTCACTCATCTCAGAAAAAGAATACTCCACCATCCACCCTTCCACTTTTCTGCCTCTCCTTTTTACTTCTACCTCTTTCCATTTTTTCTTAGTCCATCTAGGACTCCCCATATGGTTTACCTTAAACCACATGCTGGAAATCTGCGTCTAGCTTACAATGCGACCTCTTATCTTTCATGTTCCATATTTGTTGAAAAGCATCATTCAGAATGATAATATGTATGTAAAGGCTGTTCATATTGTACATGTTAACCCAATTTGTAATAGAGTTTTGATAGACTTTACTGTAGATACAGAGTATCATTACATTACGCTTGTTTTATATGTATATAGCTATGTTTTTATGAAAACATTGATATTTATATTTGAATGTTGCAGTCTTGGCATATTTTAAATAGCCAATATGGGCCTGCCTATGTTATTTTTAGACAAAATTGGCCATGGAGCTTTTTAGCAAAAATGCAAAAGATCTTATATGTAAATAATCAGTTTATTTTAATAGTATAGACATATTTAAGGAGTGCCAACTTTATCTTCAAATTCAAGGTTGATATAAAATTGTGATACATGACATACATGTATATATTATGATACATCAGTTGGTCTATAATAGCCTTTTTAATTCATTTTCTTCTGTTTTTCATTCACACTTATAACATCAGGATTGAATGGGGCATTAAAATCATAAGCTAGCTTGCAATATTTATACTATGAAAATACAGTTTTAGGGGTTCAGTGTAGATTATATACTTTAAAGGGGATGTTTACACATATGAGGAGTCTGCCTTATTAAAAGCCGAAAAATATAGAAAAATATTGGTAAACTTGACGTGTTATGAAAATCCATCAAAGAATTTTTGACTATATACAGGGAACCTTATCTGGTGGTCCATTCTTGGTTATGTCACAAATTGAAAATAATACACTGTAAAAACTGCGGTGTTAAAACTGACACCAATTGGTGTTAATAGAGGACCACACCCTGAGGTGTTAAAATTACACCTTAGAGATTAAACGTAACACCAAAGAGTGTAAATGTAACAACAAAAGGTGTTGTAATAACACCTATAGGTGTAAAACTGACACCACCAATTTAACATCGGTGTAAAATAACTGGTGTGGTCCTCTATGTAGACCGGTTAACACCACAGTTTTTGCTGTGTATGATTGAAAGTTAAATGAACTAACCGTTTTTGGTCAATCACTTAAAGGATTTCTCTTGGTTGAATATATTTATATCTAAATAGAGTAGAATTCACAGAGCAAAATGCTGAAAATTTTATCAAAATCGGATAACATATAATAAAGTTATTTAATTTCAAAGATTTGCGTTATTCTGGCGAAACAGTTCGAGGCATGTCTTCATGAATGTTCATTAGGTAGGCTGATGATGTCATATCCCTGCTTTCCTTTTTCCTTATGTTATTTCATGAAATCATTAATTTATTTTTGTCAAAAATGTGTAAATGAAGTGTCTCCATTATGATGAAATAACTTGCAGCAAGAAATAACTAATGCTCTTATCACAATAATCAATCCAATTGTTTTAGTTCTTGGTAGAAAAAAATTGAATAAACAAAATATTCATGAATACATGCCTAGTGTTTCACCAGAATAATGTAAATCTTTTGAATTCAATAACTTTGTTATTTGTTATCCGATTTCGGTCAGATATTCAGCATTTTGCTCAGTGAATTTTACTATATTTATTGGAATATAAATATCTCTAGCCCGGAGCATCTATTCAAGGGAAAATACATTATAAGCAAATCAAAGATTTTAATGTAAGGAAAAATAAAGAAGTTAATGAAATTATCTTGAAAGTTAGAACAACAGGACATATCATTCTGTATTATGTTTCAGGTCAAGACATTATTTGCTTTGCTAACTTCTTTATTAATTCTTTATCCTGTCTTATTTTACAATGTGAACATATGAGTATTGCAATGTAAGCCAGGAATGAAATAAATTATGTGCTTGTAAAAAAAACGATTTGCCTGAGCAATAGAGATGTCAAATAGATTTTATTTTGTTTCGAAGATGCAATACGGATTATCTTGTTTTGATTTGAAAATAAATGACATAGACTAACATAGACTGTGAGTTGCTGTTCTTTCATTGTGTTAAGATTATTTTGTATTCAAAGGTTAAACAACGTCATGCCAAACAAAAACGAAAAAAGGGAAAGAGAGGAGAAAAAGTATACTAGGATAATATAAGAGGAAGACGAGTGAGTTAAGTCAGGGGAATACTTGGAAAATAAAATCTTTCACTGTATATTTTTTTTAATTGCACTTCGTGCTAGCATTGCGCATTTGATGTACATATCATGCTCAATAAGCTGAAGTAGAGCTTAAAATATCCAGTTTTGAAGTCAATGTACAAAACATATTTCAGCTCGGACATCGAGCTTTCATGATCTCCTTTCATTTACAAATTGATTTTTTTTTCAAAAAGCTCTGTAGAATGTCTCCTTTACGGTTTGAAAAAAAATCAGCTCTCGCTGCGCGATCGCGTTATTTTGATCTGTAAATTGCCTATTCTCTTTGTGTATTCCATAGAGTTCTTAAAATATCCCTTTCAGGTCTGATTGTTATTTGTCTAACGGTCAAAACTTAGCCAGCGCTGCGCGCTCGCTGTTTGACTAGTGAGATATATGTATACTTCTGTATGCATTCTTACAAACTGCTTAAATTTTGACCGTGTACAAAAATGTAAAAATGACCATAATGATTGTGATTTTTAGCATGGTCAGCCCCCCACTTTGAAAACCGTTCCGCGGCCCCTGATATTTAACTGCAGCCAGTCCTTAACCATGTTAATAGGTCCCTTTCAATCATTCCAGTATTTTACAGTATCATAGACCTACGCATTTTAATCATGATCACAAATATTGCTCAGTGTTCAATGGTCAGGACAAAATGCATGAAATTGAAAAAAAATAGCTCACGCTCGAATTAATTAGGGCTTATGAAATTAGAATTATATTGTTTATAAGAATAAGACTACCCCTTCAAATATAAGTGTTAGTAAACCAACAAAAATCAGTTATGAGCAGCCGATCGGGTAAAATATGGATGAAAATATTCACCCCCCCTCCCATTGGTGAAAGCTGGATCCGCCCCCTGCCTGATAGTGGGAGAAAGGGAAGGTAGAGTTGTTTCATGTATGCACATTAATATTTTCATCGTTTATTTTGGAATATCATTAAAATGAATGAAAGCGGTAGGCGACTCGTAAGGAAACTAAATTCCTGGACACAACATTTAAAGGACAAGTCCACCTTCACAAAAAGTTTATTTGAATACAAAGAGAAAATCCAACAAGCATGACACTGACAATTTCACCAAAATCGGATGTAAAATAAGAAAGTTATGATATGTTAAAGATTCGTTTATTTTCACAAAATAGTTATATGGACATCCTGGTCGGTATGCACTGATGACATCATCCACTCACTATTTCTTTCGTATTCTATTATATAAAATATGAAATTTTCTAATTTTCTCTTCATTGTCAAATGAAAGGGCAATAATTAAATTTCTTCCCTGAACATGTGAAATTAGCATTGTTTAATACGATATGGATCAGTCAAGTTGGTCCTCATTGTCAAATCTTAAAAAAAAGGAAATATTGTTTAATTCAAATGATAAAATAAAAAAAGGAACAGTGAGCCTGCGAAGGACATCATCGACCATCCCATTTCCATGTCACTGAGGTTTTTTGGTATTTATATGTTTTACTGGGTCAACACTGACCAAAAATAAACAAAAATAACAAATCAAACATAATTAAAATATTTACAAGTGATCATAACATCATTAGGAAAAAACATATATAATAATAAAAAGAATAAATAATAAAATATAATAAAGAAAAAAAGAGCGGAAAGATTTATGCAATGGCACAGACGTGATATTTTATACAACTTTGATGGCAAGTATTTGTATGCATATATACAGGGTAAACATGATACATATAATGATACATGTAAAGATGACAAAAATTATAATTCAAACTTCCATTTCTTAAAATGAGCCGTGAGTTTATGTATTTTTTGGCCACACAATATTCAATTTCCCTTTGCTTTTTAACAAAAGATCTAAAGGCTCCAAAGTTTGGATCAACTTTGCTGAATTTACAAATGAAAATGAAGTACTTCAACAATAAAAATAAGTAGGAAATGAACTTGTCATCCGGATCGCCAAACATTTTACTGAAATTAGATAAAGTAAAATTGGAATCAAACTTCTGTATTAAAATAGTCAACAAATCCTGCCACAGGGGTGAAACCTTTTCACAAACACAAAATATATGAACCGATGTTTCAGGGAATTTGTTGAAAAATTCACAGAAAGGGGAATCTTTCCTTTTAATCTTGAAAAGAAAATCATTAAAAGCAATGCATTTGTGAAAAACTTTGAAATAAAAAAAACGAATTTTATAGTGTCTATCGAACATTTGAAGTTATTGCAATGTATTTTCTCCCATGAAATATTGTCAGGAATGGGTAAGATACTGCTCCAATATTCATAACGTGCGTCAGGGCTATAGATTTGCCACTCAAGATATTATAGGCGTACACTGAAAAGATAACTTTGTCAATTGACAAATATAAATTCGTCATTACTGTGGTTTAATTTAACAAATTAATAAATTTGTCATGCCAAAGATTTGTCATTATAGATTTGTCATGCACCATAACATGACGAATTTTAATTTGTCATGAAAAGTGGTCTAATTTGACAAACCTTTTTCAAAGTTTGTCATTGCAACATTTTAATTCCTCATTCTCATTTTTTAATTTGTTTTTTACATTCATCAATTTGTAATGCATTTGACGTTTATTTGTCATGGAACAGTCAGAAAGCACACCTGTGATAAACAAACAAATACAGATATAGTTAATATTTTTGTAAGTTTTAATAGAACCTCGAAATTCCTGAGGAGACAAATTCAAAATACATCAAATCCAGTCAACACTTGCCAGCAAGTAACATTTTATAAAATATTTACTAAAATTCACTGCAAAGTCAAAATACTCTGCATTAAGGATGTTAATCTCCTTTGCAGTCTGACTGATAATTCTGCTATCACAGTATGAGTGTCAAGCAGACTGCGAAGGAGATTAGCTATAACTCCTATAAGAGCAACAATCTTCATCCTGACAAAAAATTCGTTATAACCATTGCAACAAATTCGGTTACAAACCTAGCCTACATCAAATTCACTACAATGTCAATATACTCTGCATTAGGGATATAGAGAAGTTTTGGCTTTTCTCCTTAGCAGCCTGATTGAGATTTCTGCCGTCACAGTATGATTTTCAAGCAGGCTGCAAAGGAGATAAACCAAGCAATAAAGCAAAGGAGATAAACTCCTTGATATATTCTTAAGAGCAACAAGCAATCTTCGTCCTGACAACAAATTCTTTTCAGTTACCACTACTGTATAACAATTGCAACAAATTCAGTTAGAACAATTAGGGCCTACATTAAACTCACTAACAATGTCAAAATACTCTGCATTAACCTGGGGCATATGCATTGCAGGGGGTGCGGGTTTGCGTTCGCAAAATGCGAAAGGTCTACTTTTGTGCATCTGCGTTTAATAAATCGCCCTTTTTTACGTTTGAAAAAGAAAATTGGGTTGTCAAATTGCCGCCCCCTTAGCTTTTTTGGTCGATGATTAAAAATAAATGTATATTTCAGGAAAATTTAGCAAAAGTCCACTTTCCAAAACTTCTCCACCCCCCCAAAAAAAAAATCCTGCATATGCCCCTGGCATTAACTTCCTGACATCAAATGCAGTTACCAGTACCATGCAACAATTGCATCAAATTCAATAATATCAAAATATCAAATTTGTTGTTTTTGCTTGACAAAACCATTTGATTTTTGTCAAACAAAAATAACAAATTTGATGATTTATTACAAACCTGACGAATCAAAATACTTTCCATTAAGAGTTGAAAATCATTCCAAAAGAACAATAAAATGTTGGACAACTTAAAAAAAAAGAAATTTCTTCTTCTACCGGGTGTAGTACAGACCTCTGGGTAGAGTATTTTCGCTAATTTCCCTGATCCAAAGCCATTAAAGAATGAAAATTCCTCTTTAGTGTTTCAGTCTTTTTGGAACTGTATTTACTGTTTTTGTTCTTCCTTCCTTGAAAGAGGGTTCTCACTTTTTTCCATGATTTACTCAAGAAATTGAGAGCCCACTTGCCACTTCCCATTTCACATTCAGAGAGCAAAACATTTTAGCTATACACAATGCCAGTCCAAAACTGCCAACATTGATAGTATAAAATCACCAAATTGAAAAGATGGGTGATTTTTTCCAATTAATTTATATATAAAATCTTTGAACTTTAAGATTGAATTAACCATCATGAAGAATTTCAAAAATCTGAACTATCCAGAATTTTTAGTTTGAAAGCTCAAAAATCTGAATAGTTGGCAGGTATGTAGAAAACAAATTTACGTCGAGACCAAAACTAATGTCCAATCAAGTTTTAAAATATTGTCCTTTTGTTTGACTTGTTCACAATACTATTTTTTCTTTTCTTTTTTTACAAGCATATTTTCAAAAACAATTTTGCATTCAGCTGTTGCAATAACATAAACAAGGCATTTCTTGAACCGATACAGGTTGATATGAGAGAATCCTTATGCAGTTGGTGAGGCTACCTCACAAATGAGCAATATATTCAAAAGCTCGCAAGCTACACTTTGGCATCGTCCATCAGGCCAACCTCGGCAATTGTACAAGGATTCTCTGTACAGGAGATTTGAGAGTCAACATTGATTATGTGTACAGAAGTTCCCACATATTCTAAAGAAGATACAAGACCTTGCACTATGTTTTCTCAGGAATGGAGCTCTTGAGATATTCAGATTTTCCTGTGAGTAGATGAAGTGTGAATATTATGGAAGCTTAAAAGTGGCACCGAGATGTTGTGATAATTATCTTGGGAAGTCGACATCATGATAGCAAAAGATCAGATGACGAGATCCCTGATCTCATCATGTTGACATCTTTTAGAAGAGATGATCAGATGACAAGATCCAGGTTCTCATCATGTTGACATGTCGACATCTAAAGGATGTCGACATGACGAGATCCGGGATCTTGTCATCTGATCATCTCTCCTACAAGATGTAGATATGACGAGTTACGAGATCATGACACCTAATCATCTCTTCCACTGGATGTAGACATGACGAGATAGAAGATCTCGTCATGTCAACATCTTGTAGAAGAGATGATCAGATAACAAGGTCCCGGATCTCGTCATGTCGACATCTTGTAGGAGAGATGATCAGATGACAAGATCCCGGATCTCGTCATGTCGACATCCTTTAGAAGAGATGATCAGATGACAAGATCTTCGATTCATGATCATGTCATCTGATCATCTCTTCTAAAAGATGTCGACATGAGATTCGGGATCTTGTCTGCTGATCATCTCTTCTGAAAGATGTGGACATGATGAGATCCAGGATCTCGTCATTTGATCTTTTGCTACCATGATGTCGACTTCTCAACATCTCAGTGGCACTTTTGCGCTTCCAAAGAATATGCTTCATCAAGTGTGTGAGCCATCTCCATCTACTGTCCTCTGAATGTGACTTTAAACTTTCTTTTTCAAATCTCTTTCAAAAAAAATCACAATTTATCAATACAACTGTACATACATGTACTTACAATCTTTAAACTTGTAACAATTTTAACCTAAAGGACATGCTCTGTAACTTAAAAACAGCTGTTCCATGACTTCAGCCGGACTTCAGTTACTTCCCTTGTTTGGAGGGCACTTTCTTCTTCAACATGTTCAGAAGGTTGATAACAGATTTATCAAAAGGACATGCATCTTTCACCTGAAGAATTCCAAGTTGGCAACTCACAAATTTTCATGACTGATGGCTCACAGCCATAGGCTGAATGAAAAATAAAAACCAGCTACTTAACAAGCCAATGCATGCACTTTATCCTGGACTTGACAGACTCTTTGCTCCTCCAGAACAAGCTCATATGATTCCTCTTGATTGCAGGATACACGTATGTACATGGGCTTCGTATCAACCTGTCAATGAAAAACAATAACAAGGGTTTCTTATTCAATGCATGTGGTTTAGCTTCTCAACAAGAAATATGTTTGTTTTTTTAAGAAACTTGGCCCACCATTATGGGACAATGGATGGGCAGGCGGAGTCAAAAACGATAAGATTTCTAAGCAAGCAACACACAATATTTTTCACCCTACTTGGATTGAAATATTTCTCTTTCAATTATTATTCAAATAACATTAATAAGATGTAACAATATTTTTGGCAAATAAATCACTCTGATAGAATGCAAAACTAACAAAATTCCACCACTCAGAATGTATTCAGCTTTGTTTGGTGCTGTAATTTGCAACTGCATGATAGTGGGCTGACTGGAATGTTGTGTTATCACACATCACACATAGCATGCATGTAAATCTTAAGTACCTGATCACATAATACCAGTGTACTTTGTCATAAACACAACCCACCAGTTGGCTCAGCAGTCTAAAGTTGTAGAGCGGAGTGCAAAAGAATGCTAAAATATGATTCTTAGGTTTTGGCTTTATGAAACTTATAATCTAGTCTATGTCAATGTTGTAAAATTACTTCTAACTGGTTATGCGGTACCATACCTTGTCACTTGAGATGAATATATCACCAGGTCTTCCTTGAAAAAGGTTGGTAGAATCTGTATGGCAATTTCTGGAATCAGATTAAGAAATGTCAATAATTTAAAAAATGCACCATGTTTTTAAATCAAAACAGAAGCTTGTATTCTGCAAGTTGGAATCCAACATTGATTATACCACCATGTTACCACCGCAATCTTTAGATCATGAATGAATTGAAGGGACTGAAGTTCTGAGCTGTAATTTTGCTCAAAACTAATGAATAGCTTCCTGCCTTCATTCTCATACCAGCTTGCAAGAATCAAGTTTGATTCACACATAAAGTTGTCTACAAGAACCTATCAGCGAATCAATTCGCACCAAATTCTGGCCCTGCCAACGATTCTAAATTTAAATACCAACATGCTTCATAACTAACAGCTGTCTATTAATGCTCAAATTATTGAAAGATAGAAAAGAAAAAACCCAAATTCAATGAAGAATTATCTCAGAATGTCGGCTTCAAAAATGACCACAAATGGACAGGAGTTAAACACTTTTAGGCAGGCATGAGACAAACTCATGAATTGTTGGACATTGATATTACACATCCATTTTACATCAAGTGACTAGACCAAGTGCGAGTGTAAAATGGTTGCATGCCTTTGTCAGCATAAAGTTGGTTGCCTGAAGGGGTTCGAACTTCAATTCTTAAAGTGTATTTACAGTTTCCTTTTGTCATGTGTGGCACCCTGGAATGAAGAGATAATTATCCATTGTAATAAGAGAATAATGTTACAAATTATTTTTCCATTGTATAACAATTTGGGGTTTTAATGTGTGATGTTACAAATTAAAAAAATCCGAATAACAGAATACCTTCTTAGCTTCCGGGAAGTAAACTGTCACATCTTTCTTGGCTCATTTGCATCTATCTTTGTGAAGTCTAGAAAGGGGTTCTGCCAGTCTTTGTAGTCCTTGGTTGAACAGTGTGATTAGGTCCTCACCATGAATCCTGCGAAACTCTGCAAGAAACTGAAAATATGAAAAACATCATGACCCCTGTTCACTAGATTAATGCTGGTGTTGTTGAACATGTTAACTTATTGGTGTTTATAGTGACAGGCTGATTGGATTTATAATTTTACTGACAAGAAAGATACAGCTTCAGCCTGTAAATCAGCTAGCTTATAACCACAAACACACTCCTGTACAGATCTTGTTTAGACTACTTCAGGCATTAATTTTATAAAATTGTAATCATAAACCCTACCATCTTTGGTAGGGTTCATGTGGCTTGCGACAGTGAACATCGCAAATCGAAATCTAAGCGAACTATGCTAGTTTATGTGTAAATTGCCCCAGAGGAATGTGCAAAGTCGGATTAATTTGTAGATACATGTAGGCCAAGGCCATGTCAAAAGGCCTGGCAATCATATGGTACATGTAGTCAGTAAGTAATACCGTGTTTACACAGACCGTGTTTACACATGACTCGGCTCGAGTGTTGAATCCTCAAGCAGGGTCGAACGCTGCGAAGAGGGCATGCTGTGATCGCGTTTATACGTACATATAAAAAGGCGAGTTCAACACGGCTCGCGGATCTCGAACGGAAGAAGAATTATGACGTCGCAAATTAAAGGCGGGAAATTCACCGCCGGAATCGAATCTTGTCCGTGCGAACAACAATGCCAAAAGTGAAAGCGCACACAGTGACCTAGGTCAAGAGAGTTCGACACGGCTTTCTGTTTACACACGAAAAAATTGCCGAGTCTGACTCGGCTCGCGGGTTGAAACCTACGATTTTGGCGGATCGAAAAAGCCGTGTTCGACACGGCTAGAGGATCACAGTGATCGCGTTTACACAGCATAAAATTGCCGTGTTCGACACGGCTCGCTTGTCGAACCCTCGAGCCGTGTCCCTGTGTAAACACGGTAAGTGACACGGCTCGGGGGTTCGACACGCGAGCCGTGCTCAACACGGCAATTTTACGCTGTGTAAACGCGATCAGTGTGATCCGCGAGCCGTGTCGAACACGGCTTTTTTGATCCGCCAAAATCGTAGGTTTCAACCCGCGAGCCGAGTCAGACTCGGCAATTTTTTCGTGTGTAAACAGAAAGCCGTGTCGAACTCTCTTGACCAGGTCACTGCGCGCGCTTTCACTTTTGGCATTGTTGTTGTTCGCACGGACAAGATTCGATTCCAGCAGTGAATTTCCAGCGTTTAATTTGCGACGTCATAATTCTTCCGTTCGAGATCCGCGAGCCGTGTTGAACTCGCCTTTTTATATGTACGTATAAACGCGATCTCTGATCCCTTCTTCGCAGTGTTCAACCCGGCTCGCGGATTCAACACCCGAGCCGAGTCAATGTGTAAACACGGTAAGTAAGTTAGGCCTGGGCCAACACTATTGACTGTCATGAGACATGAGTGTAGCAAACAGTCTGCAGTCCAGACAGGTCTCTCCTTATTGCTACTTATTGAATTTGAGTACAAATATTGACTGATAACAGGTAGGGCCTAGCCTATGATATTACATTTACTTAGGCCTAGTCCCATAATAGGCCTACTTTTTTCGAAACATAGCGATTGTCTAAGACCAAGTCTAAGTTTAACATAAAACATGTAAGTTAGGCCCTAAAAAGGCCTAGGCCTACCTCGTATTACTAGACTGGTGAAACTAGCCTAGATAGTCTACACGTACGTGAGTACAGGACACTCGGTCAAGACCAGGCAAGACACACATGACACACACAGTACGGTATACATTGTACACGCATTCGACATTGTTGGAGTCAATCGCATTTTATAAGCTTATTAGGCCTACATTGTATTGTCATTGTGCATGGGATGCCCGTCCCGCCGTGTGCTACCTCGAGCGAAGTTCGTGCAGGTTTCACTCCACTTCACTACCGGTACACTACACTCCACGTACCGGTACTTTCGGGTAGGTGGAGACGGGAGTGTAGTACCGGTAGTGAAGTCTGCACGAACTTCGCTCGAGGTAGCCGTGAGCATGCAGGTATGCATACTCAATTTACTAATATTTCGGTGAAAAACACTTCACTATTATAGAATTTCATACAATAGTTATCTCCAAAGTAATATACTACAATCAAATGCATTAATTAATCATTTAATTTATTTTTTTAGTATAAAAGTTTACCTTTTACGATCTACCCAAGCCTTGCTTCGCAGCAAAATCACGGCGACCGGCGAGTGATTCGAAGACGCTGATTATGTGCGGGGTGTCCCGAACTGTCTTCAGGAGCTAAATTTGTCATGCATTTTGCCTCAACAAATTGATTTGTTTTTCAGCAAATAATTTGTAATATAATTCGTTATGGCCGACTTAAACTCGTCATTTCTACATTGACCGCGAAGAGGATTTGTCAAATACGGTTGTGAAGAGTCGTCACGCAAATAAATCAGTCATGCGCAAGTTTGTTTTTGTCAACACCAGTTGAAACTTTGTAATAGTGCTCGATCAATTTGTTATGTTACTACCATGAGTTTGTCATTTCACAGTTATATCGCAAAACAAATTATTTTACCCCGATTGACGAATTAATCGGGCCTTGTGACAAAGTTATCTTTTCAGTGTAGCTGGGTAATTTGTTAATACCTATCAATTGATGAACATCATCATTGTCATCAGCTTTTTGAAGATTGGGAATAAGCCAGTCTTTAGGGATATTTTGGATTAGAAAATTAAATTTTCTTCTGTCAGAACGAGGTATATTAAAATCCAAAATAAGTTCTTCAAACAATTTATGGCCAGGGAGGGGTGGATTAAGCAAATCTGATATCATGTGAACATTGGTATCATACCATGTACCATAATAAAAATATTGTTTGGATTTGGAACGAATCAATCTGTTAAACCATAATGATTGACAAAGATATCAAAAGTGGCTTGTTCTCGATATATATACCAGGTGCGTATAAAGAATCAGCAAGTTGTGTACATCCCAGAGATCTTACACATTCAGGGGCATATGCTTTCCAAAGAATATTTGAATCTTGATGAAAAGATTCCAAAAAGACAACTCAATATATTTCCATGTCGAAGTATATCTGTCATCAAGAAGATATTGCACCCAATACATCTCATGTCACTGAGTTGTTCATATCACTGTTTTGTGAAAAATAAGCGAAACTTGAAAATATAACTCTTATTTTGCACCCGAATTTGGATGGAATTTTTAAGCGTTATGCTAGTTTGATTTTTCTTTATTTTTTTCAAATCAACCTTTTTCTAGGGTGGACTTGACATTTAAGTATTTTCAATTCTACCTGCTCTAGACAACATTTGGGTTGGACTAACATAACAGAGATGTCAGAAGTTTATTGAAACCATCAATTGGATATAAATTCCTCAGAACTAAAATATCACGATCCAAATTGTCAGTTCATTACCTATAATGTTTTAAACTAGAGATGGCGCTATGCTGCTTTTCTTCATGAAGGTGCCATGGCCTATTTTTAGATATCGACAAGAGCGCCCAGGAGAGGAGAATACCGGCGCTATACAAGACCCCTTCATCATCATCAACATCATGAACTTCATTAAACAAAAAAGGTAAAGGGGTTAAAAGAGAAAGGATAGGGACAAAGTGAAAAGAAAAGAAAATTATATCTTTGTAATCATTTCCTATGTTGTATCATTGAGTTGAGAAATGAAATAACTCAGTGAAACTTGAACTTGAAAGAAAAAAAGGGAAGACGGAAGACGGAAGACGGAAGGAAAGTTGGAAAAGGAAGGAAAGAAGAACATTATTACAAAGCACAAATCCTCCCCAAAATACTACTACATTAGCATAATTAGTAAGAAAGGGAAATTAATCAAAATACGTCAAAGTGGCAAACAGGAAATGAGGGTAGAATAGAATGAGTTAATATTGGAACATGAAGAAAAAGGGCCAAAAAAAAACAAACTAAACAACACGTCGACCGGGCTGCCGATGATTGAAAATAACGAACGGGAAGAAAGGCGGAAAGCAGAAAACACTGCGTATGAAGCAATAGCGGTCGCAATCAGGACAAAAGCTCCTTAGCCAAAATAAGGCTAGAAATATACCCCTATATTATATTTCCCTACCTTAAAGGACAAGTCCACCCTAACGAAAAGTTGATTTTAATAAAAAGAGAAAAATCCAACAAGCATAACACTGAAAATTTCATAAAATCGGATGTGTTATGACATTTTAAAGCTTCACTTAATTTCACAAAACAGTGCACATCCTGGTCGATATGCAAAAGAGGAGACTGATGACATCACCCACTTACTATTTCTTTGTATTTTATTAAGTGAAATATGGAATATTCTAATTTTTCTACTCGTTGTCGAGTGAAACAACTATTAATTCCTCCCTGAACATCTGGAATTAGCACTGTTCAATACTGTCAAGTTGGTCCTTATTGTCAAATCTGTAAAAAATTAAATATTGTATAATTCAAACAATAAAAAACAAAATAAGTAGTGAGTGAGGGATTCGTCTGTCTCATTTGCATGTCACTGAGTTGTGCATATAACTGTTTTGTGAAAAAATAAGCGAAAGTTTAAAATGTCATAACTTTCTTATTTTACATCCGATTATGATGAAATTTTCAGCGTTATGCTAGTTTGATTTTTCTCTTCTTATTCAAAACAAAGTTTTTCTGGGGTGGACTTGACCTTTAGGGGTCTGAATGTACAGCCTATAAAGCATTAATATCTCCTGCATGTCCTCTTTATATGAGATAGTCTTTGCATGGAGACCCTCTTGTTGAGCAAAGTTTCAGGGTCAGCGGTGACTCATCATCAATAATCAGAAAAATTTAATTTCAATAAAATTGTGACTGCTCTGCTCAATACCAACAATAAGTTAACCATGTAAAAAGTCCCAAAGTGAGCATACTCTAGAAATGTTTGTGTCTCATATAAAATTCAAGATCGTCACAACTTTTGAAATCAACAAGAGCTGATATGAGTATGTCATCCAAGTCAATATATATTTGGAAGCCCCCTCAAATTTACATGCCTGCCGACTTGTGGTAAGTTTGAGATTTGATAAAGGAAAACCAAATATTGTTAGTCACGCATGATCAAACTACATGTATTTATTCTACATAAGAAACAATGAAGACTCTCCAAATACATTGAATATGAGAATCATTAAATTTCGACAAGACAGTAGGCCTAATTACGATTTCAAAGTTCTATCATAGCTCAGTCTTTTTCTCCGAGTGAGCAGGGTTTGGCTCAATTACTTTTTTCAATTACTATCATAAGAGGAAATTAAAGAGAAGTTCATGCAATTACAAGTACTTTTCAATTAAATTACATTTACCAATTATTTTTTCAAATTACAATTTTAATTAATTTCTAGAAAATTCATAACCGAAAGTCCAAAACCAATTTTTACTCTGTACATATTTCCACCTGTTTCAACATAATTTAAGTTATAGAGAAACTGACAGGATGAAGGTTTAGATTCGAGAGCACGGAATCTGCCAGTTACTCTCTTTGAGGCTGAAGCAGTCGACATGAAAAAAGATTATGAAATTAAATCATAATTTACGTAAGTTTGTTATAAAGCAATTGAATGTAATTAAAGTAATCGACAGTAACTGAAGTCAATTACATTTTTTTCAATTTAATTACAATTACTTTCCCCGTTAAAAACTATGATTACAATTAGTAAAAAAAAATGTAATGAATTAGGTAATTGATCAATTATCAATTATACAGTTTATGCCAAGTTATTTTTAAGGAACGAAATCTATCACAAGTCATAATGAGCCCAAAAATAAACAAGCATCAAAATATATCTGAGTGTTTGTTTGCAACCTTCTTGTTCTGTACAATAAAATCTCTGCATATCTACACATGGCGCGAAGGTAGAAATAATCGGTTGTTGCACTTTCTCCTGTACAAATTTGGAAATTCTCCATCTCGCGATCGAGAGACCGGAGATGCTCCCGACAGCTCATTTTTGTTTGATGTAGCTTCACTTTTGTGAAACTAAATCGCAAAAATGGAGTCTAGAGGGAACAGGAACATTCGTATCAATATGATGGAGGGAGTTGGGGCAAGAGTTACGAGAGGACTTGACTGGAAATGGGGGAAACAGGACGGCGGCGAGGGCCATGTCGGTACGGTTCGCTCCTTCGAGTCCCCGGAAGAAGTGGTGGTGGTGTGGGACAACGGCACGGCGGCCAACTACCGCTGCGCTGGGGCCTACGATCTGCGTATTTTGGACAGTGCACCGACGGGTAAGATTAGAAACAAATGTCAGTTGTTGTATCGGTTTCGAAATGAGTTCGTACATAATCTTATTTAAATGACCACCAAATATGACATTATCTAGACAGCTGGCAGCCGTCTGTTTCGAGGAGTTTTGTAACATTTAAAAAAAAATTCTCCTCGTACACAGACGGCTCGCTAGCGTGCAGCCACCCATGGCATGGGTTCATATCGTCTCGCGAGTGAAGGATTATCAGTCATACGCACGCGACACACCACTACACTTCGAAAATACAGTGGGCTTTTGCCCACATAAAATATTTTGTTTAAATAAACATTCCACATCCTGCTATGACACTTACCGAATCATTTAGATCCTTCCGTGACTTCTCCTTGAAGTTTCTTTCTAAAAATATGTATATTTTCTTGATCTTTAGTGAAGATTTTACGGAGATAGAAATCAGTCAGCGTTGATATCAATTTTCTCCTGAAGAGGGCGCGCGATTTATATTCATATCAAAGACACGACAAGGGAAAGAATAGGCACCTACACTATTTTACACGCATATCGACGCAAGGCATTACGCAAAGTCCGTGAAGTGTCCAATCTTTTCATTGTATATACAGTATAGACTTTGGTACACCGTATACGTATTATTGACGTTCGTCAAAGCTTGTACTGCTGGTTTCTTTCCAGGCACGTATATTATTTTCATTTTTTTTTTATCAGTCATCTTTTTAAATTAATGCAAATGAGTGTTATCATCACCAATAATAATCATTAATTATGTTTTTTGAAGGCATTTCATTAATTGGTGCCCATAATTAGTAAATTAATCATGAGGATTGCGCATTCAAAGAATTTAGATACAGTTATAAAATTACCGAGGAGCTGAATCAAGGTTGTGAAATTATTAGCGCCACCAACGGGCTTCCTTGTATTTCCGTGGAAGAGACAAGCGAAGTCACTTTCGAGGCCGAGGTAAGCAAAATGTGCTTTTTTTTATCGGATTATTATTTTATTATTATTTTATATTAAAAAAACTCTTGCTACTTACCGGCAAGAGCCCCGGTGCGTAGCGAGAAGGAGCTTCGGCAAATATTACTTCAGCAATGAAGCGATGTTTGCCGACTACTTCGAAATCCAGGGTCAAACACAGTCTATTGTACGAGGTTAGTACATACTAACCTCGTACAATGTGTGAGTGGCGTGCAGCCACCATTAGGGGACTTGCAATGCAAAATCCCCCTGTCGGGGCTCTTCAGTTTTTGTCTTTAATGAATAAAAATTTTGAAAATTAACGCGACCAAAATGCAAATTTATATTCCCTCTTGGACTTGGCATTAATTGCCAAAAAACTGAGAAAAATGAAGTTGAAAGGAACAAAAACAGTGAGTAACCTCGGCTGTCGCGCAAATTCACTTCCCCATTTTATCCGATCTTAAGTACATAAACATATTGCCATTGAGTCCCCTGTACAGATCGCACTAGAACTTCGGTCTCTGTATAATGTATTTGGTGAGTGAAGCCAACAGAGTTCAGCTGAACAACCAACAAAACAGAGACCGAAGCTTTTGGTCTAGGCATTATCGTGATGGTGGAAACCGTTCACTTAATCATACAGCAGCGCTTTATTCAGCCACATGTAGCCTGGGGAGTGAAAGTCATATACTGTACGTATGGTCACTCCCCACTAACGCCCGGTACTCCTACTAGGTATGTTGCAAAAACAATAAATCTCAGAAATAAGGTGTTTTCTTCATGGCATCATTTAGAGCTCATCAAGACCTTTAATTTAACACCTCATCTCAATAGCTCCAGAAATAA
Organism: Lytechinus variegatus; assembly: GCF_018143015.1. Taxonomy (NCBI): domain Eukaryota; kingdom Metazoa; phylum Echinodermata; class Echinoidea; order Temnopleuroida; family Toxopneustidae; genus Lytechinus; species Lytechinus variegatus. The sequence continues at coordinate 28,282,304 of NC_054756.1, read as the reverse complement.
GAAAGTTATTGCAGTTTTAAGGTCATATAAATCGCCTATTCAATTCTTATGTATTTCTTTGTTTTTTAAGCCAAAAGTTGTGATCTTAACTGGGACCAAGGTGCACTAATAGAAAACAGAAATGCGCATGCATTTGCACATGGAAGTGCCCCAAAACACTCCCCAAAATAACAGACGCCGCTGAAACAGGGACATAAAAAACATCTTTAGCGTCAGTAGATTTCATTCAAATTTCACCACAATATAGTTTAAATGTTGCTCTATCGGAATGAATACATTTTAGAGTGGTATGATACCTGTAAATGTGAATAGCAAGAGGTTGAAAGCAAGGCCAAAGTTCCAGTAGCACACAGAGTCGCAAGATTAGCAAGTGAGAATTTTTTCAAGTCTATATAGCTGCCATAAACATTCAACTACGTAAAAACAATGATGCAATGGGGAATAACTTTTCCTTGGACATACAAAAACAATACAAAGCAATGCCTCCACAGTCGCCCTGCAATTCTAGCCAGCACACTCAATGCCTCATTCAGAATGCACCTAGAGGGCGCTTTTGCAACATACCTACTCCTACCTATATTTCCCCACATACGGGTCACGTACATGCACGAGCCATAGACCCAACGTCAGCTTAAAGGGCGACGCCATTTTGCCAGATTCTGGCCAAATTTGGCGCGCGCCCTCACCCGGCTAACGTTGAGCGCCATTCATCTATACACTAATTCCTCTTGATTACCATTGATAAAAACCTCGTTCAAATCTTTTCCGGAATTCTTATGAATAAGCGATTGATGTTTTTCCGTTAATCAAATATCCGTTATTACACCCATATTTTTGTGATATTTATGACATTTTTATTTTAATCACAATTTCAGTCCAAACGCGGGTCAGTTTTTGAGAACCCACGTTGTTTGTGCATGCCCACGTATGGCCTTACGCGTATTGAACGGAATGATGTTGGGTCGAACAACAGAATATTGTTGTGATTGTTTGTTCCGTGTTTGTTGGGATGAAGCTATGATGGCGACCAGTCACGTTTGACAGTACCGCCAAATCGTTAAGATTAACTAATTAAGGTCAAGGTGAGATAAGAGAAATGAGCAAGGCGCTTTATGGTGGGGGGAGAGGGGGGGGGGGAGTTAAGAGGACCCAGTGGGGATACAGTTTCATCATGCAGTACACTGTACAGTCCGTCGATGAACAACTTAATTTTTTTCTTCAAAATGTGGAAAGTGACAGAAAAATCAGAAAAAGGTTAATTGGTTCTGATTTTGAAAAAAACCCACAGAATTTATCAAGATTGCTGTTTAATATTCTTCATCATTGTAGAATTTAATTCAGTTTATCTGATAAGTATAATTCTTTCAAACAACTCAAATTGTGATTAATCGTATTGGATTTATTTCACTCTTTTCTTTCGCCTTGTTTTTTTTTCTTCCAAAAAAATCAGGGAGCTGAAAAATATGAGAGCTAGAACGTAAAGATATAGACTCCGTAACACAAAGGTTTGCGATGAATAGCAAATATGAAAGAACGCTTCTGATTGGTTCTTAGTCAGTATTTTGCGACAAATGCGCGTGTAACATTGATCTTGATTAGCCAATTCATTTAGCAATTGATCGCTAATCTTTGTGTTACGGAGCCATGGTGTAGCTATGACATTGGAGAGGGCTCAGCCCCATGCACTTGCAGATCCAGATCGATTTTCATGGGGGACACTTAGAGTGCCCCTATATTTCTTCAGTATTATTTTTACACGCAAAAAGATCAAAGACATCATGCCACCGACAGCTGCCTCGTCAAAGGGGGCGGTCAATTATTTTTATTTTCATTTTGTCCTCGATAAGGAAGCAGGGGGGGTGGGTCAATTCATTTTATATACATTTTTATTGTGTTTATATATGGGGGGTCTGCTACTGAGCATGATTTTACAAGGGCTTAATATAAAAGAAATGGCATGATTTAACACAGTAAAATGTATCATGGAGGTTAATACTAAATTAATACATAATTAATAATTGTTTTAATTGAAAATAATAAAGGCACCCATAGATCTTAAAAACATCTCGTAAATGCAGGCCTAAATCTGTATTTGAAGTTGAACAGGCATAAAGTATAAATGTTTAGCTATAACTGATGCTTTGATCCCGCAACCAAATGTTGGCATAAACTAGCTGTTATATCACTTTGTCAGTGGCGTAACGAGCGAAAAAATTAAGGGTTATACGATATGGTGTATCGATCAGGCAAAATTTAAAAAGTATTTAGTAAGTTGCAACCGACATGAGCAATTGAGCATAATTTTGATGTTTTTGTTACAAAAATCCAATTGAACAATTTCGCATGATTGATCTTTCCTTTTCCTCTTTTTTCTGAATTGGGGGCATGCAAGACCCCCCCCCCCCATAATTATAAAGCACCACTCTTTGTTATGCCACTGTCTAAAATTGGATTTAAACTTTTAGAATTTTAATCTCTTATCTAATTAATCTAAAGGGAAAAGAGTAAGACAAAAAAATAGTTGCAGATTACTTATTTCAAAGTATTTTTACTGAACTCCCAACTCTGCTCTTGCTGCACTGCACCTAACGGCCTTCCACCAAAGGGCCAGGCCGACTCGCCCCGTGAGCAAGTGACCGCGTTCGCGTAAGTTCACCCGAAGCCATGACTAAATTCTGACCATAAACATCACCTAACTAATCACTCTCTGACAATATTTCAAAGTGTATTTTATTACAGTCGATCCTTTGGGCCATTAAACGATAATATTTCAAATGTTATCATGACAAATAATTTTAATGAGATAGTGGTATTGTAGAAAAAACAAATGTATAAGCACGAAATGGCACCAGATATATCATCAAACATACAGCGCAGCGTTCGGGACTGGTGAGTGGGACGGCTCGCTTGGTGTTTTCGCCCCGACGAATTCGGCGAAAACGTTACCATTGCGCCGTGCGAATGTTCAATCTGCGGCTCTCAATCAGAGACTTGAATGTCTCTTTTTGAATTATCGAAAATGAATCATAGACTTTGTTTGATTTATTTACAAGTAAGTTGCATATCCGTCGTGATAATTAGGAAAATCCATGATGTCTTCTTCTAATTCTGTAAAAATTACGTCTTCTAAATGCCTGTGTCAGAAAATTGCCGGAAATCATAAAAACTTGCCTAAAATATCTCTTTTTGAAAGTTCATCCATGGTCTGGAAAAAAATGTCATACCTTATGTAGACGTATACCGTAAACAAATACATCCTCGATCACTGAAATAAAGTGTTTGCTAAGCTTTTGTAATTCCGAGCATGTTACCATGACAACTTGGGAAAACCCTTATTTTTTCGAAAAAAAAGTTTGGTTTTAAGGGTCATTTTACAGACATAAAACTAACCCAATTTTGAAGAATTGTGTTTAAATTTCACATAAAACTGAATTATCTACGTTTATACTTTCGTATATGAATATTCATATTTCTTATAGAATCTTATTTTTTGATTGGTCAATGTTTCAGTCATGGATAATGACTGAGCGTAAAAAAATCTGAAAATGCGCATTTTATCGGCAACCAACAAGCAAAATGGCGGAACACATTAAGTTGGCGCTTTGCACGTACGTGGGGTACAAAACAAGAAACTTTCGCCCCCGAGAATTCTACTTTCCCTCTAAAAGATCTAGCCCTAAAACATGTACATGGGGTAGGTATGTTGCAAAAGTGCCCTCTAGGTGCATTCTGAATGAGGCATTGAGTGTGCTGGCTAGAATTGCAGGGCGACTGTGGGGGCATTGCTTTGTATGGGGTCCAACTTCATTTCCAACATTTCCAGAGATGCCAAGTTCAAAGACCAGCTATGCGTGAGATTTTCTGTGAATTGCGTGAGAAAGAGATTTGAGAGGATGAACAAGAGTCCAAAATGCTTGAGTCTCACGCATAATGCGTGAGACTTGGTAGCTCTGCATTTCTGCGATATTGATTTCATTTTTAAAGAAGAATTCATTAAAAAAACAAGAGATTTGTTATGAAAAGATGGGAAGAGCTTACGGCACCATCTTGATTTCTTTGTCTTCCGCTTTGGGACAGCACGCAAATCACGCGATTTGCGTGCTGTCGCCAAGTATGGACTTTGGAAGTTTGGACCCACTGCTTTATAGACTTTCTCTTGAAATCAGTGTTTGCTGCAAATAGCTTAAAGGACAAGTCCACCCCAACAAAAACTTGATTTGAATAAAAAGAGAAAAATTCAACAAGCATAGCATTGAAAATTTAAACAAAATCAAATGTAAAATAAGAAAGTTATGGGATTTAAAGTTTCGCTTCATTTCACAAAACAGTTATATGCACATCTCGGTTGGTATTCAAATGAGGGAACTGATGACATCACTCACTCATTATTTCTTTTGCATTTTATTATATGAAATATGAAATATTTTTATTTTCTCATCATTGTCATGTGAAATGAAGTTTCATTCCTCCCTGAACACGTGGAATTCCATTATTTTTAATTTTGTGCTTCAGGCAAGGAGGTCCTAATCAAATTCGTAAAAAAATGGAAATATTGTATAATGCAAACAAAAGAAATATCTCTCATTTGGATATAACTCCCTCGTTCATATAACTATTTTGTTAAAAATAAGCGAAACTTTGAAATGTCATAACTTTCTTATTTTACATCCGATTTTGATGAAATTTTCAGCATTGTGCTTGTCTGATTTTTCTCTTTTGATTCAAATCAACATTTTTCTGAGGTTGACTTGACCTTTAAATGATATCCTTTTGTTGAGCTATGTGAGGATATTGAAATCTATCTAGTGATTTAAAATTTGAATCGCAAAGCACCTGACTATCACCATGGCTTCGTTAATGACCACATACACTGGAATTGGACTGAACAAGAGATAAAAAATAAATCCCTTTACTCCAGTCCTTTGACTGATCCATGGGTAGTGTTAATTGTAAAAACAAGAATGGCACAGTAGTGGAAGCCTGACTGCTGGGATCCTCCACAGTCTTCAAGAATCTCTGGTAAAAGGTAAAGGTAAAGAAAGGGGAAAAAAAAGAAAGAAAAAACAGGGAGGAAAGTTTGCATAGTTGTTAGAGTTGTTATGTTGTTGTTATGATGTAACTGGTTGGGGGGAATGCAGGTGGACCACCTCACTCTTATTCGAATAGTGCAGTGGGTTCTTAATGTGCAAAGGTGGTGATTCTCCTCTACACAGGGTCTCCATTTAACGTCCTATCCAAGGGACAGAGTGTTTTCCACTGTAACATCGCCTGCATCTATGAAACATGGGAGAGACGTTTAGACACAATGCACTGGCTTCAGTCATCCACCCGGGGTGGACTCGAACCCACAATCTTTGGTTCGACGGGCAGACGCTTTACCGACTGAGCCAACTCTGCTCTCCAAATAGTTGGAAAAATAAGGCAGAGTTCAGAGTTAACAACCATTACAGAATATTAATGGGATGTGTTCTAATGTAAATTCATTGTTTATTTCTTGATTGAGTGACTTAGCGAAAAACTTTTGTTAACTTGTTTGTCTCGTAAGAAAGCATTTGGGTCAGCCATTTGGTTATTCACATTGTAATTTCTTATCTAATTGATATTCTGAAGAGTTGGCATAGAGTTTCTCCCTTGTGGATTCAAGAGTAGGAATTTCATGTAATCACTGGGCTTATTCTAATGTCAAGAATCTCTTTTTTCCAACATTGTCACAGGAATCAAGCATGATGGGTCCATGTGTGATACTTGCCGAATGCAGCCTATATATGGCATGCGTTGGAAGTGCGCAGAGTGCCCGAACTACGACCTTTGCTCTGTCTGTTACCACGGTGATAAACATCATCTCAGACATCGTTTCTACCGCATCAACACTCCGAATAGTGAAAGGTAAAGTGTGAAGAATAGACTTAGGTTATGTGAGTGGGACAACAGGCTATATGTGTAAAAACTTGTACCCTATTGCTTTAACCCGTTTCAGACTGAATGATTTTGCCCTAACACACGTTTTCCATAGATTCCAGCCCGCATATATGTGGACTCAGAGTCTCTAATTGGGCAAATTATTCCCAGTAATATTAATTTTTTTTGTGAGCAACTGTCTGTACTAATGCTAGGGATGAAGCGAGACCAGACTCTTGATTATTAATTTTCTTGAACCTTTTTTTCTCAGGGTTGTACTCGAACCACGTCGCAAAAGCAAGAAGATCATGGCCAGGGGTATCTATCCCGGCGCTCGGGTAGTTCGTGGGGTTGACTGGGAGTGGGAGGACCAGGATGGCGGCATGTCAAGGCGAGGAAAGGTCACAGAGGTTCAGGATTGGAGCGCCACAAGCCCCCGGAGTGCTGCCTATGTCATCTGGGACAACGGAGCCAAAAACTTGTACAGAGTTGGATATGAGGGGATGGTATGCAGATTATATTATATAGTCAATTATTTGTCTATGATTAGGTTACTAGGCCTTTGTATATTAGGTAGTTAACAAAAGTGGTGTCATTTACTTCTCTGTATGCAGGATTTGGCAGTGCCATTCTTGGTGTGTGTCTCATAAAGCTATTTATAAGTTACAAGCCACTTTACAAACACCGGGTGATCCTTAGCTATATCAACACCCATGAGAATTTGTAGTACGGTATATCATTTACCACAAGAAAGGATCACCAGTTGTTCCTAAAGTCGCACATACATGTACCTGATGATGATGATAAGGTTGGTGGTGGTGGTTGTGGTGGTGGTGATGGTGATGATGATGATGAAGATGATGATGATGATGGTGATTATGGTGGTGGTGGTGGTGGTGATGATGATGATTATGATGATGATGGTGGTGGTGGTGGTGATGATGATGATGAGGTTGGTGGTGATGATGATTATGATGATGATGGTGGTGGTGATGATGATTATGATGATGATTGTGGTGGTGGTAGTGATGATGATGATTATGATGGTGATGATGATGATGATGGTGGTGTTGATAATGATTATGATGGTGATGATGATTATGATGATGATGGAGATGATGGTGGTGGTGATGACGATTATGACGGTGATGATGATGATTATGATGATGATGGAGACGATGATAATGATGATGACAATGGTGGTGGTGGTGGTGGTGATGATAATAGAGGTGATGGTTGTCAGTCATGAAGGTGATAATTAATCCACAAGTATTTATTTAGAGGGTCTATATCCTATATATATTTTTTTCTGACCAGAGTGATTTGAAGGTGGTGAGTGATGCAAAAGGAGGCTACTTCTACAGAGATCATCTTCCAAACCTTGGTAAGAGCTTTAATCATTTTAATCTTGTTAGGAAATTGTGCGGCAAAGTAAAACTAGTATTACACTTCCTTGAGTGCATTATTCCGTAAGGATGTGAAATGTTAAATTTATAAATCGCGTTTCATGTTTTTTAAAAAGTTTGTTGTAAAATTATAAAGGGGAACGGGAGGGGGGGCGGTTGAGTACAATGAAACATTTTCTAGGGGAAGGGGTACTCTTCGAAGAAAAATAACGAATGCATGAAGCTAATTTATTAGATTTGGTCTTTTTTTATCCATTGCGGGGTAAATCCATAAAAGAAATCTTTCAAACTGAATTAATGTTTTTTCTTTCTAAAACATTTTATTTTATTTCTTACATGTTTTTAACCAGGTGAGCAAGGACCAGGAAGTCGAGGAGTGCATGGTCTGTTCTCGCTCGGAGACCAGGTGAACGTAGACCTGGACCTGGAGATAGTCCAGACATTGCAGCATGGCCATGGGGGATGGACAGATGGAATGTTTGAGGTGAGGTTCCAGGTGCCAGAACCCCCCTCCCCCTCAAAAAAAATAATGAATAAAAAAATGAATAAAAAAATGAATGAATGAATGAGAGATTCTCAGCTTTAAGATGATACAGTATACATGTATAAGTCACTACTATTGGATAATCCTAACCGTCATTGTACAGAGAAGAACATTAAAGTAGAGAAAAACGGATCAACTCTGACAAGTAAAATGCACTTATACGTGTACCATATGACACTTTTTTGCAAAGGTGATGAAAAGAGAGGATTAAAATCATTGGAATTTTTCTGGATGTGGGGATTCTACTTAAATGGGTGTTCCGGGCTGAAAATGATATGATTTAAACAAATAGAGAAAAATCAAACAAAACGCTTAAAATTTGATCAAAATCGGAGAAGGAATAACAAAGTTATGGCATTTTAAAATTTGCATTATTCCGGTGAAAATAGTTCTAGGCATGTCATCAATGAATATTCAATGAGCAAATTAATGATGTCATATCCCCACCTGTTCTTTTGTATTTTTTCATATAAAATTTGGTTAATTCACATTTTTTCTACAAAGAACTAAAAAACTGACAACTGATTTTTAGTGCATTAGTCTAGATATTCATTGCTGCAACTCATTTCATTATAAAGGAGACTTATTATTCACACATGTATGAAAAAATTTAACAATTATGATTTCATGTAATAACATGAGAAAAATGAAAGTGGGGATGTGACATCATCAGCCCACCTAATGAATATTCATGATGACATGCATATAACTACATGTATTTTCACACAATATTGCTAAATTTAAAAATTCAATAACTTTGCTATTTGTAATCCGATTTTGATGAAATTTTCAGCATTTTGCTCTGTGAACTTTACTCCATTTATTTAGATATTAATATTTTCAGCCCGGAGTACCCCTTTAAATTCCTAGCGAAATATTGAATGAATAGTGGTGTTTCATCCTTAAACCTTAGCAGAAAATGATTTGAATAAAGGATGCAATGATAAATTAGCAATTAATTATGATTTGTTTTGTTTCCATCCAGACATTGGGTACTACTGGTACAGTTGTCGGAATAGATGAAGACCATGATGTGGTTGTTTCTTATCCTAGCGGAAATAGGCAAGTAGTCCAGTTTTCCTTCATTTGTTGAATTCAACGAGCATAATTGTTGATGCTCATAGCCAGACCATAAATATTGAATATATAAATATTGAACTTCGTAAAGTCGTTGTCTGGCTTCAATGCAATAAACTGTCACTGAACCTTGAAAAAACTATATTTGTACTATTTGAAACACAAACTAAAAAAATTGGTAATGACATTCCTCCAGTTATTATGGATGGCAAGATTATTTCCCAGGTATCAAATATAAATTTTTTAGGTATCAAGATCAATGAATTTCTATCCTGGAAACCTTATATTGATGAATTATGCACTCGTTTATCAAAAAGTACTGGTGTCCTCCGTTTGTTTATTTCCCCTATGTTAGCCCATTGTTTCTTTCTTTTTTTTAAAATTGTATTTCAATGTTATTTGTTTTTCACTCTTTATGTATGTATTATATTAATTACATTTGATTGTACCATGGTGGTGTCCCACCCACAAGTTTTTTTTAATGAAAACTTCTAGGGGCTCCCAATCCCAAGTTTCTACCTACTTTGTATATACCTGTATTTTTATGATTGATTGATTGAAATAAATTATGAATTTAATTGAACTGACATGGACTTGATCTGTCTTTGATGTGGCACTAACTGGCAGTTGTAAGTTCTGAAGGTTTCCTTCAAGGAGAAGAGTGTAGTGGTTTCATGGTACCTGTATCTTTTTTGGGTTATATGTTGGTCTTGAAAGGGACCAGCCAAACTCAACCTTTCGACAAGTGTGTTCTTGTTGTCTTGTATAATGTTTGACTTTCCATTTGTGCCCTGTATATGATATATGATTTTTTCCCCCTCTGAATTTAGACAAAATTATTGACCAATGTATACCCATATTTAGTGAAAAGGGATAGATTGAAATTGTAAGTTCTTTGGAAGAATGTAATTGTTTTTAAACTTCATTTAAAATTATCCACTGTCCATGTATACACATGTAACACGACCTTAGGATTATTCACAAATTGACATTGATATTCTTAGCTATACTAATAATAAATTTCATTTGAAATAAGCAATCGAAATCTCTCACAGTTTTGCATATTTTCAGAAAACAAAATATTTGGAATTTTACATTTTAGAGAAGTTTATAGTTTCCAGGGGTGCTGTTTGTGAGGCATGAGTGGTAACTTGTTCTTGATATCACCTATCAAAGATACTCATCAAAATCATTTTGATTCCTGTAGGCTAAAGATGGAATAAATGCATTTTTAGAAGTATACATTCTTCTTGTTGATAGGCATCTCAAATAGACCATCACTTGTTGAACCTGATAAAACTGCAACTCCCCAATGGAAATCACAATTACTGAGGGAGTTGTCCTCCTAGGGCAGCTTTCCCAGAACCTTCAATCTCTCACATTTATTTTTTTTAGGATTCGGGTCATTTCAAGGATTGTCACATCAATAATCAAGGTCTGCTTCTCCACATTGCCTGTCCACAAATGTAATAATAATTATAATTATAATCCACTTTTTATATACCGCTTTATCAGAACGACGTGTCTAAGTGCTTTACAGTTATATTATTACCCCGGTTGTCAGATTCAATCAGTAATTCATGCACTCATTGTATGCACACTCCACTCCTTTAAAAGTATTCCAGTCATTCGCCATTACTGGACAAGCTACAATGATTTTCACATCCTACCAGGTACCAATGTAGCAATTGGGTCAAGAGTGGCAAAGTGTGGATTAACACTTTGGCTAAGGACGCTAGATGGTTTTGGGATTCGAACACATGACCCCTTTTTACAGGGCGAGATTCAGAACCACTACACCACAGCTTTTTCATGTAACATAACAATAGAAACCACTTTACATTCTCTCACTCTCTCTCTTTCTCTATGTGATAGGTGGACATTCAATCCTGCTGTATTGACCAAGGTGAACCCTACAACAGCTGCCAACATGTCAGTCCGGACCAACGACCCTGCCGTGGCTTCCCAGTTCCAGATTGGAGACCTGGTCCAGATCTGCAGTGAACTGGAACGAATGAAGATCCTACAACGTGGGCATGGAGAGTGGGCAGAGGCCATGCTACCGGTAAGTCCAAGGGAGCATTTCTTTCAAGAGTTCTTGCTCCACAACGCAGGACGGACTCAAGAACATAAAAACTCCATTGTCAAATGCCCCTCAAGACAGAAAGCTACCAGGAAGTCTTGGTCGAAAATTGGGGAATCGAAGCAGCAGATACATCCTAGACTTGGGATAAACAACATCCTTGCAATTTTCGTCAGCTCCATAACTTAAAAGGAAACTGCTAATCTGGTTCACCAGTTTTCGACAAAGACCTCAATAGCTGTTCTTTGTCATTTGACAGGCATTTTGGGTACATTTTCTGTATTCTTGAATCCGTTGTACGACGCAGTGCAAAAATTCCCTATTAACAGAATTAATGAAACTTGTGGTACAAGAAAGCTTCCGTGAAACAGAGAAGTTGAAGAATAAGTTCAGTAAAAGTTTGAGAGCAATTAGACAAACGATAAGATAGTTATGAGGATTTATATGTCAAGATTATTAATGCTATGGAGATCCTCAACCAAGATTTGTAAAGTCACACATGAATAACTCTCTCCTGTATGCCAACCTGTTTCGTTGTCTATTTAACGTAATTTCAGATGTCACAAAATCAATTTTCGTATACCACAAATTTATTTTCTGATATAAAAAATTTGATTTGTGATTTCACAAAGTCGGAAAGTCCCATTGGTTTAGCACTTTAACCCAGTTTCTGATATCAAGAATTCAAATTTGTGATTACACAAATTGAAAATTGTATTAATATCACAAATTCTATTTGGGATATCTTAATTCAAATTTAAGACATCAAGATTTCAATTTGTGATATCACAAATTGAAATTTATGATATCACTTATTCCTATTTATGATATCTTGAATTTACAATGATTTCTAGCACTAGTTTTTGTGCAGAAGTGTATGTACATTGGGAATTTGAGCATGCGTTGAAGTGCAAAAAATCAACTGAATATCAAGCAGTAGCTTTGTGCAGAAATACATTTGGAATTCAAGCAGAAATTAAGCTGGGTTATCAAGTAGTAGTTTTGTGTCTTCTCACAAAGTCTTTACAACTCAGCTGGTTAAATATTAACCTGGTGTGTTGTGATGAATTTATTACATAACATTCCTCTTCATTGGTGTCTGATTAAAAAAAAAAGCTTCATAAGCAATAGATGTCAACAATATTTTATTTCTCTTTCTCTCTCACCGTCACTCTCTCATAGACTTTAGGGAAGATTGGTCGTGTTCAGCAGATTTACCATGACAACGACCTCAAGATTGAGGTTTGTGGAACATCCTGGACGTATAACCCTACTGCTGTCACCAAGGTCGCTTCAGACTCGGCCGGATTAGGAAACTCTTCAGGTGAAATTTTATCAAAAACGTGTAGAGATTTGGTTGTCATCTGCAAGTATTACTGGTTGTGGGTTCATAAAACTGTAAAGTTACTCATGATTTTGTGTGATTTGTGCTGAGTGCATCATAAAAAAGATTTGCGCGGGTCTAAGTCTAGTGGTTCTGAATCTGAATATGGGGGAAAAATATAGTATGTTTCACAGACCTTGACTTCTCCGACAGCCCAAATATGTTATGTTTGATCGGTCTACGTGGGTCAAACAAAGGTAAAGCATGCTTTATGCATGTTGCAATATGCATACAGGTTATGATGGTTTCGATCTAACTTTGACGTGAACTTTATCATGTAGGGGGAAACCCCGGTGTAGTGGTCCACCTGCCATTCCCCCCAATCAGTTATATCGGGAGGAGAGACCTGCGGGTCACAGTGATTCAGTTCGCTTTTCGCCTCCCAGGCACAGGTGACGCCAAATGAATAATAATAATAATAATAATAATGTATGCATATTGCGTAGAATTTAGTTGTCGCCCATTTACCGGACCTTTGCGAATGCACTTAGTTCTTGAACTGTTTGTTTCGACCGTGCTTCAGGCCTTTGTATTCAAATTTCACGAAAACATACTTTCGTCAAAATGGACCCTTTTTTAAAGTGATTTAAAAAGGGCGAGGGAGGAAACAAATTGAAAAGTCTCTGATAACCATATACTATTTTTTTTCCTTTTCATACATGCCTTATTGCTAACCCCGGATAAGAAATGCTTGCTTTCACACAGGAAACCTGCTAATCCTGGACTAGTAGTAGCTCATGAATATTCACTAGCGTCGTTGAGGAAAGTATTAAAAGACGAATTCCAACTCGCTGACTTATGGCGCGCACTTTTTCTCATCGCCGTGTTCGCTGTTCATAAATATTCATTATGCTTACCTCTGATTGGACAACAGGGCCGGCTCTGTTGCGGTGCATGAATGGGAGCGCTTAGCCCACTTTGGTTTTACACTAGCGATCTTAACCCGTACTTTCGCTCTTAGCACCGCAATTGCTGGGATAACCCTGCTTTTTTGCAGGGCCAAATAATCCAGTACTATAGGTGGGGTTAGCCCACTTTGCAAAAATGCTGTGTAAAAAGAAAGTGGGCTAAGCTTAACCCCGTACTATAGGTGGGGCTAAATGGCAATTTAGCCCCACCTATAGTAAGGGGTTAAAGAAATTTTAGCATGTGTAAAAAGGGTATGAATGTAACTGTAAGAAAATATGACCCTGGATACATTAATTTGGATTCATCATGACTGTCAGTGATGCAAAATCATAAGCAATGTGTGTCGAATGTTGAAGGTATACAGCATTCTTGTTATTAATTTGTTATGTTGTCATAGTTTTATATGTTTGGAGGAGGTGCTCAAAGGCCAGGCTACGCACTAATATGCCCATTATAATCATTGTCTATCTTTGAGTTGAGACAAGTAGTCATATCGCTTTCTTAAAATTTTGATAGGTGGGCCTCGAAAAAAATTTGAGAGTTGAAGTGGTTCTCGAGTAAAAAAGGTTGAGAAGCGCTGGTCTAGTGGTTAAGACACTTCTCTTTGAATCTGAAGGATGTGGGTTCGATTCCAAGCCATGGCATGTTTTCCTTCAGCAAGAAATTTACCCACATTGTGCTGCACTCAACCTAGGTGAGGTAAATGGGTACCAGCAGGAAGTAATTTCTCCAAAAAAAATGTGCACACCGAAATCAGTAGACTAGCTTAGCTGGGGCAATATATGAGCGCCTTGAGCACCTAGCAAGGTGGATACGTGCGCTATACAGATGCTATATTATTTATCTATTTTATTGTTTCAATTGTTGTTTCTGTTGTTTTCAGTATTTATCTTTAACATGTTAAATTGAACAATGTTTATATTTCAGAGAGGTTATCAGCCCTGCTCAAGAAACTCTTTGAGACTCATATCAGTGGCGATGTCAATGAGGAGTTGGTCAAGGCAGCAGCTAACGGCGACGCCCACAAATGTGAAGAGATCTTACAGCGACCTGAGGCAAATGTAAGGATTCTGTCTCTCATACTTGTTTACATTTGCCATGATCACTGGTCAACAATTTCTTTGTAGCATGGTATGATGAACCTGCGCTGGCTGTACATCGTGGTCTAGTGGTTACGACTCACGTCTTTCAATCAGAGGGACGTGGGTTCGAATCCCAGCCATGGCGTGTTTTCCTTCAGCTAGAAATTTACCCACATTGTTTTGCACTCGACCCAGGTGAGGTGAATGGGTGCCCAGCAGGATCAATTCCTTGAATGCACCAGACGCCTTTAGCAGCTGGAGCTAAAGCCAGGGTAATATATAGTGTGCCATGGAATAGGCAACTAAATAATTGGCGCCTAAGAAATAGTATAAACTTTTAGGCCCATATTCTGAAGTCAGGTTTAACTTAGACCATGGTCTAACTCTGTTCTAATATTATGGGAAGCCAAAAGTGTCAAAATTTTTATTAAGTTGTATGTTTCTAATTTTTCACTGTGCTCTTTCCTGATTCATCGATGGTGAAGACAATCATTAATTCATACTTCCTAGACAATTATGAATGATTTGAGAGCCGAATGAGCTGATTATGATATCTTTACAATTAGTGATTTATGTAGCAATTGGCTTTCCAAACTTAAACCACAACTTTAAACCTGAGTTTAAGTTAAACCCGATCTCAGAATACGGGCCTTATAGTCCCAGTCACTCCTGTACCACATTGATTTGGGATGTAACCATAAGAGGGGTTTTGCATGGACTTTGCTAATCAACTCACATTAACTTTTGATTGGTTTATCGCAGGGGAAAAAATACCATAGGGGCATTGGGCGTTTAGTCCCCCAAATGCTCAAAAATCCCAGGAAACTAAAAAAGAGGCCCTGGAAACCCCCTTTTACAGCAATGTTATGGCTAAGTTTATCCAATATTTCAGATTAGCCCAGATTAAGAGTAGCCCCTTAAAAAAATGTATTTTGCCTGGTTTATTGTAAAGAAAAGCTTTGTGTGTAAACTGTACAATGTGATGCACCCATCACCATTGTGTGTATGTGAACATGTACAAACAATAGAGTTCATTCACTCTGTGTATTTTGAATGCAATGCAACATGAGTAAAAGTTAGCAGTCTACTCATTGTATGTTACTCTAGTTAAACAATGAGGGCAGAAGTTAAAGTGATTGGTTAACATTGGTTTGACTTTTTAAAAATCTGAGCTAGAAGGTCACACTTGTCACCTGTGTCTGCGATATGTTCCAAAAATAAGGCCCAGAAAAAAAAATTGCGTTCGAAAATGATTATTTAGTGCTTCAAAAATTGTAATATAAAGTGACCGGAAACACCATCTTAATTTCATCCCATACACTTATGTGTACTATTCAGGTGTCTATAAGACGCCTAATTACAAAATCGGGGTTTGCCTTGTAGTTTTAGCTTTTCATTCTCAATAATGGTTGTTTTCAGGGTTTATTAGTTCTAATACAGGCACTTGTACACATGTTTCATCTTGGTTTGAGAATTTTTTAAATCAGCTGCTCACAAAGTTAAACAATACCTTTAAATAAACCTCTAAGACCAAACACACTGTAGTCTGAATTGTCAATAAAAAGAATCCAAGGTTTCCATTTCGTAAAGACGCGTTATAATAACAAATGCACAATTTCAATAACAAATTTACTATCAGCCAATTGGCTTGAAGGATATCAGTAGGTTTAATCCTATATAGCCCGGGCTATTTTGAAATTGCATAGCCCGGGGGGGAGGGGCCTATTAGGTCCCCCCTCAGATCTCGGCCATTTATCGACCGATTGCGACCAAGTTTGGTGTGTGGGTGTCTCATCATGTATTTTACAAGAATGCGTTGTCAAATTTGTGATATTTATTATCATTTTTTTATTTATCTAATTAATTATGCAAATATTCAAATTTTTTAAGGGAATTTTCATTTTTTTGTAGTTTTTCACCCATTTTTTGAGAAAATGCAATGGAATCAAGCATGTTAGTAGTCAGTCATGTAATCTAAAAGACAGCTCACTCAACTGTATTGAAATTGTATAATTATTAGATTATAATAGTAATTAATTATGCGCATATGCTAATTTTTCTTGAAATTCCGAATTTCACATATTGATAGTGATATTTACTTTATATTTTGACATTATATCATCAAAAAGTGAAAATACTTATGCAAATTAGAGATAAATGAATATTCATTAGCAGCCAGAAAGTTGAATGTTTCAAAGTAATTTATTAGATGTGACTTATGATTCAGCAAACTCAAGAGCAATCATGAATGGCATGTATATCTGGTTTTTGTAACTCTACTGATAACAAATCATATATGTATGCAAATCATTTGCATAATTGTTTACAGGTCACATAGTATTTCATAAAAGTGTCATGAATATTAATTAGGGCAAAGTATACAAAATTTTGCACCTTGCACTGATGTTATCACAATCCACTATAAAAAATGGAAATTATTTTTCAACTGACACCTTTTAGGCTATTTTGTTGGATAATATTCTTGTTTCCATCCGTGTTTCCAAATTCTTATGTATTTCTTTGTTTGTAATTTATAATGTATTTCTTTGTTTTAAAATCTCTATCTTTTATTGGTTTCTTTAAAGGTCAAGTCCACCTCAGAAAAAATGTTGATTTGAATCAATAGAGAAAAATCAGACAAGCACAATGCTGAAAATTTCATCAAAATCGGATGTGAAATAAGAAAGTTATGAAATTTCAAAGTTTCGCTTATTTTTAACAAAATAGTTATATGAGCGAGCCAGTTACATCCAAATGAGAGAGTCGATGATGTCACTCACTCACTATTTCTTTTGTTTTTGTCTCACCTGCGAAGCAGAGTGAGACTATAGGCGCCGCTTTTCTGACGGCGGCGGCGTCAACATCAAATCTTAACCTGAGGTTAAGTTTTTGAAATGACGTCATAACTTAAAAAGTGTATGGACCTAGTTAATGAAACTTGGCCATAAGGTTAATCAAGTATTACTGAACATCCTATTAGAGTTTCATGTCACATGACCAAGGTCAAAGGTCATTTAGGGTCAATGAACTTAGACCATGTTGGAGGAATCAACATCGAAATCTTAACCTGAGGTTAAGTTTTTGAAATGTCATCATAACTTGGAAAATATATGGACCTAGTTCATGAAACTTGGACATAAGGTTAATCAAGTATCACTGAACATCCTGCATGAGTTTCACGTCACATGACCAAGGTCAAAGGTCATTTAGGGTCAATGAACTTTGGCCGAATTGGGGATATCTGTTGAATTCCCATCATAACTTTGAAAGTTTATGGATCTGATTCATGAAACTTGGACATAATAGTAATCAAGCATCACTGAACATTTTGTGCAAGTTTCAGGTCTAATGATTAAGGTCAAAGGTCATTTAGGGTCAATGAACTTTGGCCGAATCAGGGGTGTCTGTTGAATTACCATCATAACTTTGAAAGTTTATTGGTCTAGTTCATTAAACTTGGACATTAGAGTAATCAAGTATCACTGAACATCCTGTGCGCGTTTCAGGTCACATGACCAAGGTCAAAGGTCAATGAACTTTCTCCGAATTGGATGTATCTGTTGAATTACCATCATAACTTTGAAAGTTTATGGATCTGATTCATGAAACTTGTACATAAGAGTAATCAAGTATCACTGAACATCCTGTGCGAGTTTCAGGTCACATGATCAAGGTCAAAGGTCATGTAAGGTCAGTGAACTTTGGCCATGTTGGGGTTTTTTGTTGAATAACCATCATATCTCTGTAAGTTTATTGGTCTAGTTCATAAAAAGTGGACATAAGAGTAACCATGTATCACTGAACATCTTGTGCGAGTTAGAGTAGTATTCAAAGTCAGCACTGCTGCTATATTGAACCGCGTGATGCAGGTGAGACGGCCAGAGGCATTCCACTTGTTTATTGTTTGAATTGTACAATATTTCAATTTTTACAATTTTAATGATTAGGACCTCCTTGCCTGAAGCACAAATGTTAAAATAATGGAATTCCACGTGTTCAGGAAGGAATGAAACTTCCTTTCACATGACAATGACGAGAAAATAAAAATATTTCATATAATAAAATACAAAAGAAATAGTGAGTGAGTGATGTCATCAGTTCCCTCATTTGCATACCGACTGAGATGTGCATATACATGTAACTGTTTTGTGAAATGAAGTGAAACTTTAAAATGTCTAACGTTCTTATTTTACATCCGATTTTGATGAAATTTTCAGTGTTTGCTTGTTGAATTTTTCTCTCTTTATTCAAATCAATTTTTTGTTGGGGTGGACTTGTCCTTTAAACTAGAATAGTTGGTGATAGCCCAAAAGAAAGTTATGTGAGGAAAAACAGAAAAAAAACATTCATTGTAAAACCCGTACATTGTACACACAAAAGTCAATGGAAATTGCCATTTTTGGTGACATTGGTCACGAATATGTGCAATGTCTCCGCAAGTGTACCCCCGATTTTCGCAAACTGGGTCTCAAAATGTGCGGGAGATGTGAAAGAAAAAAGTCATTGAATTTCAAGCGTATTATTTTTTTGCATTTAGAAATTATCGCGAAAAATGTCGAGGGGGGGGGGCCTTTTAGGCCCTCCCCCGGGCTATATAGGGTTAAACTATTATTGCAAATTGTTATTACAAGTCTTATGAAACAGAGCTCCATCAGTTACCCATAGCAATGACCAAATCTCAATGATTTCTTCTTTCTTCCCTCCAGGTTAATGTTCAATTTGCCGGACACACAGCGCTCCAGGCAGCTAGTCAGAATGGCCATGGGGACGTCCTGAAGGTTCTTATCCGACACAACGCCGACATGGAAGTAGAGGTAATGTGTACAACAATTAGTATACCTAATACATTCTCCAGTTTCCTTCAATAAGGAGTTCTTGCAATCGAGACAAGGCCGGATTCCACAACATTGAAATATATTATAAAGCTTGTCAAATTACAATGAATGGCTGAGAGGTCTTTGTCAAAATTTCATGTACCGGCACAGCTGATTGTTGTATGATCCCAGGAAGCGTTTCATCAATATTTTCATTCGACAAGTTGTCAGATCTGACATCTTTCCATGATTTTGATTGGCTGAGAGGCACTGTTCCTATGGTAACTGTCGGATAAAATGGGACTTGTCGGATAAAACGTCCGACAAGTCCTTTCATGAAACGCCCCCCTGGACGAAACTGCCGATTGATTCCCTGATTTTAGACAAAGGCTGCTTTGTCATGAGGGATTTTTGATGACAGATTTTCTTTGTTGTAGAATCTGTCCTTGCCTTTATTGCAAATACTTTCTAATATGTGACCTGCCATGCCAAAACCAACTATAAGTCACCCAAAAGGAATTTTGAGACCTTTATTGACCTTTAAAAAAGTACATCCTAAGTTTTGAAATGATATTCAACTTGTCAAAATGATCAATATTTTCCACACAAGTACTTGTTTGGATGTGAAAACCTTCAAGGAGAGCTTCAATGAATAGAGAGAAAACAAGGTTTGAAATTCGGGTTCACAAAAGCACACCATACAATCTCAAATTCCAAGCAGTACTGATAAAAGTGGTTGGTGCCAACAAAGCCCTTGTATCGCCTATTTTATATTACGTTACAACTTCAAATTTTTACAGTATGAAGAAGGAGAATTACTCTTCCAGATCAGCAAATTGTTACATTTTGGGGACCAAATTACTAATTGGGTTATTGACAGAGAACCTTACCTTGCGACTTGTTCGTTTTAGGTTTGCTGGTCGCATATGGAAATTTGAAAAAAAATCACTGAATTCAGAAAGAACGCAGAATGATTGAATATATTTTAGAGTACACGTAGACCAGGGGCCGATTGCACGAAAGGGTCTTTCCAAGGACCGTCTTTCGTGTCGCCCATCTTTTATGATACGCTATAGGCGGGTTATTTCTGAAATTTATGATAAAGAATAAGATTCGTTAGTTTGCTTTTAAATCATATTTTATACAATTTCATGATATATCACATCATTTTATAAACAAATATGTTGTTTAATTTAACGGACGAATGAAATATGTTTGCAGATGATTTATTTAAAATGCATTTCACATGGCGCATCATAAAAGATGGGCGACATGAAAGACGGTCCTTGCAAAGACCCTTTCGTGCAATCGGCCCCAGAGTTTTTTTTGTAAAGGCTTTTTTAATATTCAGGGTCATTTTAATAAAAAGTAGCATTGAAACAGGAACATGATATATTTCCTTAGATTTCAGGGGGGTGGGGACATTTCATGTACACGAAGCATTTTATCTGTGATTTTAATATTCCACATTTATATAGCGCTTAATATAATGGAATGACGTCTCTAAGCGCTTTACAGATATTATTGCCCCGGGTGTAGGATCCTTGCATGCCCGCATACAATATTTGCACCTTCTCCACTCCTTGGGGAGCATTCCAACAAGAGTTCCAAGACTCAATAGCTCGGCATACTACATATAGGCTTTCGCATCCTACCGGGTACCCATTTAACACCTGGGTGGAGAGTGGCCAAATGTGGATTGACGCCTTGTCATGGGACGGTGGGCCATGGTGGGATTTGAACACACGACCCTCCGATTTCAAGGCGAGAGTCAGAACCCCTACACCACAGCGCTTCCACTAACTAATGCGCCTCCAGCCAATCAGATTGAAAAATATCAGTAGCTTATAACGCTCGTCAGTAAAAACCACTGCCCATTTGTTTCATGAACAACTTCCCAGTTCTTAACTTCACTGCAATATGCCTTGTCTTGATGTGGAAGCGCTGTGGTGTAGTGGTTCTGACTCTCACCTTGTAATCAGAGGGTTGTGTGTTCAAACCCCACTGCAGCCTAGTGTCTGTTGGCAAAGAGTCGATCCACACTTTGCCACTTTCACCCAGGTGTTATCTGGATACCCGGCAGGGTACGAAAGCGTATGTAGTATGCCCAGCAGTTGAGTCTTGGAACTCTTGTCGGAATGCTCCCCAGGGAGTGGAGAAAGTTTTACATTGTGTGTGAGGATGCCTGGATCTGAAGACTGGGGTAATGAAAATTGCAATGTGAAGTGCTTAAAACAAGTATTAAGTGCTATTTGAATGTAAGTGCTTAAAACAAAGTCTTAAAGAGAAATTCCAGTAGTTGCAGTTAACACTGATTTCATGAGAAAGTCTGTAAAACAAGGCTTAATTGTCAGTATATCATCGAGGATCTAGATCTGGTACAGTTACATTAACTGAACTTTGTGAAATCTTGAAATCTACGCTGAAAAATATTCACACCGAAGATCCCCAACACAGATAAGCGCACGTGGGACAATGTATAATTATTGCTTAGGGCATCGGGCCCGACGCTCTACCGGAATCCCGTGCTTATTTGCTGATTTCTCAGCAATTACACAATTTCTTCCAGAATCCTTTGACACATGCGTTTTATTTATACAAACAGACACTTTGGTGGTCATTACATTGGATTCTGTACGAACTCATTTTGATATCGTTACCAAAACTAGCATTTACCTTTAAGTGCTATATGAATGTAACTATTATTATTTTTACTTCTATGAAGGATAAAGATGGAGATCGTGCCATTCATCATGCCGCCTTTGGGGACGAGCCTCACGTCATCGAGCTCCTCCACGAAGAGAGCGCCGACCTGAACGCCCGTAACAAACGCCGCCAGACTGCCCTGCATATAGGAGTCAACAAAGGTCACTACGGAGTGGTCAAGATACTCCTAGAGCTCGCATGCCATCCAAGCCTACAGGTCAGAATTTTATTTTGTCTTTAGCAAGATCCAAGTTTTGAAATAATATGTGACAAGACATGAGAAACCCACAAATAGTTGTGCCACGATGTTCAGTTTGAAGATAAGTGATTTTGGTCAGGGATGGTCAAGTCATAGCTTTTAATATTAATTTAAAGAGTCTATTTTTGTCTATGAATTGCTATTTACAAAACATGATCCGTTATGACAGTTTTAATTAGACCCACATTTTTGTCATATGGGGATTACTTGCAATTTGTTCTTATTCCTGAGAACCAAAGTATTCCCCTTGTTTTAAACTCCACTAAATAAAAAAAATATTAAGTTCTTGCATTAAGGTACATACTTCTCTATAAAGCATAAACAGGATGTGCCTAAATTAGTGTGAGAACTTTGGGGCTGATTTGATGGCCCCTTCTGGGAAAATTGAATGAGTTCTAATCCCCTTTTTGTTAACTTTGTAGAATAGAGTTACGGTAAATGTGCTTCAATAGACTAGTCAACTTTAATCCCTCTTTTTCTCAAAAGGGACATTCTATGGTAGTTAACATTCTTCTCTTTGTAATGAGCAGGGATGTTTAACTGAACATTCATTTCTGGCAACTCTTTGTGGGTGTTGCCATGCCTGGTCACATACACAACACTAGTGTATTCCTTAAAGGAAAATAATGATTCTAAGCGCTGCATACTCTTACTCCTGCATTAGCTTGGCTTTCTTGATCAGGTGCATTCTAAAAATTCTTTCCTAACAGGAACTCACTCCCTGCACACATTCAAGATGCACCCAATAGATGAGGTGAAATTGCCAATCCGTCCATTCATCACATGGTCTGCCTTCATTTAGTCTAATGCCATTCTAGAATCATTTGGTCCAATAATCTCTTTGTCTTATCACCAGTTTGTCTGACCATTTCGTTTCATAGCCAGTTGGCCCAATTCCCATTTTCTCATCAATAATTTTGCCAAATCAGCACTTCGTCCAAATGGTATATGGACTAAATGGCTTTTAGACCAACTGGTCATTAGACGAAATGGCAATTAGCCTGTGGATAGTGGACGAACTGATGGTAGACCAAATGACAGTAGACAAAGCATTAGACCAATTGAAATAAACCATACTGACACCGTCAAGAATAGACCTAATACACACCTTTTCACGACACAGCACCGATAGCTATGTTTTTAATTTGTCTTTTCTCGTCATTCTTGTATTATGTGTTTCTAAACGAATGAATGATTGTTGATGATTAAATGTGTTATTGGTAATTATTCTCATGTAGTTTCTCCTTCATTTGGTATATGTATAAACAGCGCTTCGATACTCTTGTTAAAGCAATATATCAATGTCAATATTATTTATTTTTTACCACTCACTACACCTTGTGTAGAAAGTTGTAAATGTACATTTAGATAAAACATCTTTTCAAGCAAAGTGTTTTGGTAGGATTGGAACCCCGAACCTTCAGTTTTAGTATGTAAGAATGACAGAATCGGTGATAATTCTTGTGTTCTGTACTTGCCAAGCTTAACAGAGAAAAAAAAGTTAGTC
This sequence comes from Lytechinus variegatus, assembly GCF_018143015.1. NCBI lineage: Eukaryota > Metazoa > Echinodermata > Echinoidea > Temnopleuroida > Toxopneustidae > Lytechinus > Lytechinus variegatus. The sequence goes on along the minus strand of NC_054756.1, from coordinate 28,258,635 downwards.
CAGGCGTAAATAAATGATCAAATAGAATCCAAATGAACTTCACTCACGTTACACACGATGCAGACCTAAATAGAACTGAGTGGAGCTTGACACACATACGCATGAAGAATCGCAAACAGAAATTAGCTACATTTCGCTAGAGATTGCAAATTCTTAAGATCAATAATATTACGCTTTCCGGTTGAAATGGTGCGCAAAAAAACTGTAGACATGACGCTCAATGTAAACAAGAAAAAAATTTTAAAAATGTTATTCCAAAATGTACAACCACCACAAGGAGAAGAACCAAGGATTGGCTCGTGAAAACAATACAGTGTTCCATGATTGGAGTAACTGCTAGTTGTCTTCACGGTTGACATAAAACTATGGAAGGCCAAAATGTCTTGAACATATTTACAATGATGACAAAAAGTTGTGACTTCATTGAGTCACTAGAAGTACATGAATGGCCTAGCCCATTCCAATAACACTTTAATCGAGAGAAATCAAACATACATAGCACTGAAATTCTCTCCAAAATGAGATGAAAGATGAGAAAATACTCTTCAGTTTTGCCTAGGAAACTGTGATTTTCATTTTGGGAAGTTTGCCTATCAAGCCTGTCGCACATTATATACAATTTTTGAGCAAATGTCACTCATAAAACTTACAAACAGTTCAGCATAATGCATGGAATAATAAAATCAGAATTCTGCTTTGGTGTAAGACTTGTAGTCTAGAGTAGAGTCCAAATTTGCTTCAAGTCGAAGATGATAATGTCATTAGCAATTTAGAATTTATTATACTGAAATTCCTACAGGGAGGCTCGAAATAGACTGGCATTTTCATTTTAGTATTCCTACCACTTTTCAGAAGTTTGATCGATGGAGAATTAATGGTCTGTTTCAATTTTCTTCATGATGACAATACCTCTGCAGCCATGAGAAAAAACCATTACAAATGATTTTATCTTTAATTTTTCTTTTTGAACAAGAGAACTGTTTGCTTGGCTGTCAACATGACAGTCTCCTGTCTATGTGCACTTAAAAAATCTACATCATTGTGAAGTTTGTGGTGTCCCTTTAAAATTGACCAGGGTCCCGCCTTACAACTACAATTACAACTATGGATGGCCAACAACATCAACATCTTGAATGCAAATTTGTTAAAATTCAAAATATTTTCTAGATATGGTATATATTCATACATTCATAATTCTTTTGAAGATTCAGTTTGATTCTCTTTGTATTGTGCAGATTTCCTGTAGAAAAAAATCATGGTATGGATGGATTTTCATACAGTTGAGATTGATTAGATCAATCGTAACTCTTTGTTAAATAGGGACCTGATCAGAAGTACCTGGTATTAGAAGCTAAGAATATTAAGAATACCAAAGATGTGTGAATGATGTTACCTTTTCAGTGCATGACTTGATCCAATCCCCTCTCCCTCTCTCCGTTTTACCCTCCCAGGGCAGCCTAACGACGTTGATAAGATTTGATTCTGACACGTGTCCGGGTAATTTTCATTGCACTATTAAACCATTAGCCAGTCAAGCCTCATTTCGTTAGGGCAATTATCCGCCGTGAATTGAAATGAAATATGGTTAGCGAAGAGGGGGAATTAGCGGTGGGGGAATCCGACACGAGAGGTGATGTATCGCAGTGGGGTATAGAATGATGGGATGATTCAAGCGGGGGGGGGTTAGGGGAAAGGGGGTTGACAAGAATGGGGGGGGGGTATGACGTTCCCTGGACAGTGGCACAAGTGCTAATATCATTAGCAGCACTTACAGGCAAGAGGGGTAGGAGAAGATGGATGGTGGCCGATCACCCTAGTCACAACCAGCAACTATGCACGGAGCTCCCGCGCATTCTAGCCACTGTCGCATTCCAGAGAGGGCGGCAAACACGATGGATGGCGTCAGGTGATCGCGCTGGATGCCCAGCCACAAACTCTGCGGCAGCTCCCTGGTCGAAGTCACCGGGAGGAAAAAAAAAAAAACACAGCCAAACCCCACCAAGCGGCATGACGCCCCAAATTAGTCAGGTGATCATTCTCTTGTCACAGGCGCTCTTCCCTCTCTTGTAATTAAACAGATATTTTTGTGGTCCTCCGCCTCGGAGAGCAAGAATGCGATTTGTGCTACCAGTCGGCACCCACCGATGCCTTTATACAGCGTTGTGCTTGGATCTGACGCCATGTCACACTCATGTTTAGGCTGCTAATGAACCAAGTCTCACCCGGGATGAATTGGCGGGAAGGGGGTGTTAAATTGGTCTGAAGTATCTCCGCAGGGAACTTGACACTCTCACCTTCTGTGGAATGCCTCTATAGTACCACTGTGACTTGATGTGCATTTCCTTCACACATGTCCTGGCAGCATTTCACCTATCAGTTATTATTTCTCAGAATTAATTCAATTTTTAAAGTCACATTGCTATGCCCATGTAGTTGTGGAGCACTGTGGCCCAGGGGATACGTCTCCGGTCTTTGAAACACAGGGTCCTGTGTTCTGATCCCATCCATGGCATAATTTTGTATAGCAAGGATTGATGCGCTTTGTGCTGCACCCAATGCAGGTGAAGTGAATGGGTACCTGGCAGGAATTTATTCCTTGAAATGCTTGTGCGCTGTGAAAGGCCTCCAGGCTAAAGTGAGGGTAAAAATAGCCAAGTCCTGATATGTCCTACATGTATACAAGAACTAGATATATTTGTTATTATTATTATTATGATTATTGTGACAGACTTCTTCCTCTAATGTTTCATATATACAAATATGATCCTGTATTTGACCCTCTGCTATCTAATTGATTCTCATCTCATGTTGTGTAACATTGCTAGCCTATTAAGGTGATAATGGGTAACGACTCATGTAATCCAACTCTGGTATGTATAGACCATTTCTATCAAGAAGATGCTATTTGCTTTATCTGCAGATCAAAAAATGTGATGTCCCGCACGCCACGTTAATTCATGATTTCTTTAAATCATGACCTTGGAATTCATTAACTTTACATTTTCAGAAGAAAAAAATAAGAGGGTAACAAACTTCAGAGTGTTTTCAGAGTGTAAGCTCCAAAATAACCTTCTTTCTTTCTGTCTTTCTTTCTTTCTTTCGTTCTTTCTTTCTTTCTATTAATTAACTTATTAATCTATTTACTTATTGATTTTTTATAATATATATTTGTTTATTTATGGTTGTTACTGCTTCTCTGCACTCCTGCATGTATGTCCTGATGTTATGTGTATGATCTTCAGTGTTTGTTTCACTGTTATCTTTCATCAGTCTTGTTTCAAGCAGTAATTATATTGTTCATCAAACAGATACATGTACACGTGCATGTATATATTTGATGAACAATAAAATAACTGCTGGAAACAGGACTGATGAAAGACTGATACATGGTTTCTCCCTATCACGACTCGTATCGGGTTTAGATGTATTGTAGCGGATAGCCTCAGATTGTGTTCTGTGATACAAGCTAGTGCTGAAAAGGGGAAGGAAAGGGGGGGGGGGCGAGGGGAGGGTGGGAAAGGGCAGGAGGGAAAAATGAAAACAAAAAGAAGGAATCAGATGGTTATTATAGCTGTTTGTAAGTTATGAGCTACTTTACAAATGGCTGGTAGTCCTTTCTTTGAAACAATTTAACAATGAATATCTGATGTGTATCATTTACTATTAAAAAGGATCACCAGTCGTTCGTGAAGTTGCTCGTAACTTTATGCAAACAGCTTAATGAAACACCCACCACTGACCATAGCTGCCAACCATTTCCCTTTGGCGACCGATTACTGCATTATATTTCCTCATCATTATTTGTGATTTTCTTTAAAAAAAAATATTAAAAACAAATTTTATTGCGAAAAATCATTTATATTATAAGACCGAGACAAGTGTAGGCTATTTGGATGAATGTAATTTCAGGTTAACTAGACCAAGGTCACTCTTGTGTCATTTGGGGTCAATATTCCAAACTTCAGTTTGGGCATAACTGAAAACAGCTTATCTTTCTCAGAGGTTGGCACGACTAGTTTTAAAGCCCTCATTGATAATTTCCTTCTTTTTTTTGTAAAAAATTCCCTTTTATTGTTGCACAGGATTGGCAGTCCTGAGGAATACAATTCAGTTGACTGAGGCTGTGTTAATGCTTCCATTGCGAGGACAGAATCAGCGATTTCAAACGTCGATTCAAAATGCCGATCGTAAACGTGGTTCTGGGAGTGCTGTTTATGCTTAACTATTCAGAGCAAATCATGATCTCCAGCTGGCTTCGCATCGTAAAGCGAGGTCAAATTGGGCGCGCCTTTTTTCGAAAGTTTTTTTTTTTCCATTGTTGTTTATTACGTAGAGATAACATGGAGCAATACGACTGTATTTGCCCGCGGATTTTCATCTCACCGGAAGCAGGTACCAAATGACGTCATTTAAACACGTTTACGGATCGCGGTTGTGTTTATGCTTCCCCAGAAAGCCTGATTCTGGTCAAACGATGTTTACTAATGCACCTTTTTGTGAGTTTACGATCGGCGTTTTGAAACAGCGTTTATATGAAAGTAAGCATGGACGCAACCGTGTTTTGCACTAATCACGTTTGGAAATGCTGATTCTGGCCTTAAAAATGGAAGCATAAACACGGCCTGAGAGTGAGAGAAAAGCTACCATTGATATCTCACTTAGATAGCTTCATGAATTGTACCCTTTGAGCACCAAATTGCCTCATTCATTGGCTGATTTCAAGTTTGGTGTTGACCTGTTGGTGTTGGTTTTAGGTAAATTTTAACATGATTATAACACCAAACATAACATGAAGATGGTCCCGAAAAGTCACTAGTTGTTGAGTGGTCAATAATGTGATCTGGATCAGTTTTACAAAATCTGAATAAGTTTTGGAGCTAGGGGAAGCAATCCAAATTTCAACACCAACACCGATGCCAACACCGAGGCCAACACCGGACTTGAAATCACCCATTGTTGTAATCAGTCATACCACAAAATACACTTGCATTTATTGTCAGACTTAATGCTATGTTAGACTTCCACCAGACATTTGATTATTTATAGCAGTGCATCTCTGTTTCCCTTTCTTCCAGCAGTCGATTAGTACTAATTTGAGGATAAATTCTTTGAATAATAATACAGCCAATTAATTTCATTTCATCAATTAAAACATTCTTGTGCACATATTGCCAGTATGGGGGAGACAGATGTAATTTACGATCTTCTGACCCCCTCCTGGGTATACTGGCCCCACTCATCTATTTTCATGTCAGTTCTTTTTTCTTTTGTTCTCTGACTCTGAGTATATCTATCTGTCATTAATTGGGATTTGTTTAATTGGCGGTGTATGAGGTTGATGGACTGGTTATGTTTTAGGTTCCCTGTTGTGTTTGAAATGAATCTTAGCTTCTTTGTGATTTGATATAATATTTGAGTTGGGACTTTTCTTGTGATTACATTAGCTGTCTCATTTGTTGTCCTTTGTTCTTCTTCAAAGTCATCACATGGTCGTTGGTGGTGTGATTTGGTCATTGGTATTGTTATTGTCAATATGTTGTCGTTATCATCATTATTGTCATCACCACTACCACCATCATCATCATCACTACCACCATCATCATCATCATCATCATACTCATCATCACCATCACTACCATCACCATCACTACCACCATCATCATTGTCCTCCTCCTCATCATAAGCATCACCATCAACATTATCATCTTCATCGTTATCACTAACAATAATCATCACCATCATCATTATCATCACCACCATCACTACCACCATCATCACCATCACTACCACCATCATCACCATCACTACCACCATCATCACCATCACTACCACCATCATCACCATCATCACCATCATTATCATCATCATCACCATCATCATCATCATCGTCATCATCATCACCACCACCATATCTTTTAGGTTTCCTCAAACTATGTTCACCAGACTTTAACAGGGAGAAAAAATAACTGAGCACCTCCTCAAACTTCTGGGTAAATATTTTCCTTAACCCCCTCTATCTGGGTACTATTTATCATTGAATAATGCTTACTAATTTTTGTTTCATTCAGAATTGGATTCAGCTTCCTAGAAAGAAAGTTTCATGAATGGACAGAATTTCATGATAGGAATTGCAAACAAGTCCAGACACGTTGAAAGCTATCACATTTTTCCGTCTTTCAAGCGTTGTTTACATCCTTACATGTACCCTTGTTATCAACTGAGGAAAAAAAAAATCAAATTAGTATGAGAGTTTCTTTTGTATAATAAATTTGTTTTGTAAGAGTCACTATATATCCCACCTGGTGGCCGTTTCATAAAGCTGTTCGTAAGATAAGAGCAACTTTAAAAACGACTGGTGATCCTTTCTTTTGGTAAATGGCATATTCATTGGCGATGGTTTAGCGCCTAAGAAAGGTTCACCAGTCGTTTTTAAAGTCACTCTTATCTTACGAACAGCTTGATGAAACGGCCCCCAGGACCAGACACAAAAAAGGATCTATGATGATAATCTTACATTTTAGTGTACTATTATATTTTTTGTGAGTTATTTGAGTTGCAAACTACTGGATTGTATTAACTTGAATGTTGTAGAAGCATAACGGTTGACTGATTAAATGGAGAACTTGTGCATTATGGAATGTGAATGTCATTGCAAAAATGAATAAAACACAAGAAAGCAATCACAGTTGTCAAGCTTATTTTAAATAACTTGCATTTTAATAAATAAAACCATTAATATATGAATCTCTATAAAGGAGGAAGTACAGAACTCGTAGTTAAAAATTCAATTCTTTTGGAGGATTGTCAAGTTGTGCAAATCGTAAGTTTGAATGAAGATCTCCCCCCTCAAAAAAAACAACAACAACTAGCAGTGATAAAAAACCCTATTAAAGGGTTTTTAAATGGTTTAAAGATAAATACCAGTTGTAACAATTTCAAAATGAGTTCGAACAGAATCCAATAAAATGACCACCCAAGTGTTTGTATTTATAATTTAAAAAAATGTGTGCCAATTGGCTCTGGAAAAAAATGTGTAATTGCTAAGAAATCAGCAAAATAAGTGTTTCGGAATCCAATAAAATGTTGGTGTCTTTCCAAGCAATATTAATACACTGTCCCACGTATCAGAATTATCAACTGAGATTTCATGATTTCACAAAGGTGAGTGGATTTCAATGTACTAGATTTAGATCTATGCTAATATGGCAGTAATTAATCTGTATTTTAAAGGCTCTATCATGAAATAATTGTTTGCTGCAATAACTCTTTTTTACCTTTAAACGAAACTGATATGAATTCAGGTATCAAATTTAGTAGAAAATGTATTTTCAATAATGAATGTTACCCAGAAAAGCAGCATTCTTGTACTCAGACCTGTCCCTTTGAACCATCCCCAGAACCTGTACATGTACACTGCAAAATCTCAGGTGTTGATTTAACACCAGTCTGGAATCTGCATATGTCCACACCAGAGAAGTGTTTAACAACACCTGTTTGGTTTTTGTCTAACACCAGATAAGTGTTTATACAACACCAATTAGTATTAAAACAGCATCGGTTTGATTCCAAACTGGTGTTGTTTCACTACTTCTCCGGTGTGGACATAAATAGATTCCTGTCTGGTGTTAAATCAATACCAGAGTTTTTGCAGTGTAGTGTACCTAGTCCTACAATGTAGCAATAAAAGATATTGGCAGGAGAGTGTTGAATGAAGGCAATTTGTCACTGACATGGCGTGGGCCTCTGCCCCGCCCTCATTCTCCTGTTGACAAAACATTGTCTATTGAGGAAAAAACATTTCCATTAATTACTTTGTTTTGATGTGATTAACATGTTTGTCAGATGTCATATGAATTGATAGGTGCCACAGTTGGTACGGTATGCTTTGACCATCACCAATTCCTGTTTTGGGTATATATCTCGATATATGACATTGTGGTCATTTCACAAATAGTCATGTGATTTTCATATACATAGCTAGTGAAATCCTTGCGTCTGATTGGCTCAGAACAATGTAGCCCAGAGAAAATCACTGAAAAGATGCTTCCGTGAAACACTCCCCAGAGCTGTTGTGAAACCGTGTGTATGTGTCTTGAACAATTTGTGAAAGATGTAAAGCTCGGCAGTGCTTTAGAAATTAATAGGAATGCACATCAGTTGGTTCGGCTAACTTTATTGGTCGGTCACAGAAAATATATTTTGTCAGCAGATTCGATGATAATGAGTTCAAAAATTAATGATAAAGATATTGCTTAATCAAAACAGTACACAAATATTATATCCTGAAATTCTCATCCTGGAATTTTCAACCCCTTCCATGCTTAAGACAAAATTAATGTAAAAGTTGGATCCCAACTTTAAAATTAAAAAAAAAAAACATTTTGATTATGAATTTCAGGATTTGTCATAAATTTTCATGTGATAAAAGGGAGTTAGGCCTCAATCATCATTTGCAATAATAGAACCTTTTTTGTGGGGTAAATTAGACACATTATGAATTATTTTGCCACTCATTTTTTTGGGTCCATTTTCTCCGTTGCATGCAGTGACAATCGTGCAAGATCTAGATGCATATGTACATCCGCGCTGGCAGTAAAACTTAACGTAAAATAGAACTGCACAGCCCTTCAATTGTTTTGCTGTGACATTAAAAATATCTTGCTTGAACAAGATCTGGATGCTTGCACACAGTATAGCATTGGCAGTAAAAAGCATCATTTTTTTCTTATGGAAACCAAGTTGAATGTTCTTGCTTTCTTTCCCCAGCTTTGCTTCAGAAAAATAGCTACATTCAGCTTTCCTGGAAAGTGATCTAGTTTTGCTACCTATCACCTTCACCAATGGTCATTTTTTGCTTACTATCTAGTCCAAACCATTTGTTTAATTTTCATTTGGCTATACTCATTAATTATATGAACCATTTGACAAGAAAAAAGGGAAATTGGACTAATTGGGCATTAGACAAAATTAGAAGTAGACTCAGTGGGTATTAGACCAAGTGTAGCCGGGTAGAGCAATTGTAATTAAAGGTCAAGTCCACCACAGGAAAATATTGATATGTTTATTTGAATAGATAGAGAAAATTCAAACTAGCATAACGCTGAAAATTTCAACAAAATCGGATGTATTGTAAAATAAGAAAGTTATGACATTTTAAAGCTTCGCTTATTTTAAAAAAAACAGTGATATGCACAACTCAGTGACATGCAAATAAGACAGTCGATGATGTCCCTCACTCACTATTTCTTTTGTTTTCTATTGTTTGAATTATGCAATATTTCATTTTTTACATATTTGACAATAAGGAACAACTTGACAGAACCATAGTATTAAAAAATGCTAATTCCATATGTTCAGGGAGGAATTATTGTTGTTTCTCTTTACAATGAGGAGAAAATTAGAAATGTAATAAAATACAAAAGAACACAAAAGAAATAGTGAGTGGATGATGTCATCAGTCTCCTCATTTGCATACTCACCAGGATGTGCATATAACCGTTTAGTGATATTATTAAAGCGTAACTTTAAAATGTTGTATCTTTCTCATTTTACAATCGATTCTGATGAAATTTTCAGTGTTTTGTTTGTTGATTTTTTTCTCTTTTTATTCAAATAAACTCTTTGTCGGGGTGGACTTGTCCTTTAAACTCAAATTAGTTGGAGACCAAAAGTTTGGAGACTACTAAAAGTAGACCAAGCCAATCTAAACTCTTCCTGCCCTCTTCTTTTGACTGATACCCCATGCCAACAATGATTGATGTCAATAATTTGAGTTTTATTATTCAATGTCTATTTTTAGGCATTACCTCTCTAATGACGTCATCTTTGATATGTTTTATACATATGTGTGCCATCACGCCTTTCCAATCCCCCAGTCCCCCCCCATTACAGATGCATCCCTCAACTGCAGCTACGTCATTTCCACCCGGGCTATCCCTTCAGGGGGTCAGCACTGCCCCCTTCTCCTGATAACTTGCCTCTTTGCTGCCCTCGCTTGTCTATTTTGGGCTCATCTTCAGTCGACCCTGCTGTTAGGCTGGGGCAAAAAGTTCAACCAGAACTTCACTTTTCTACACTTCTGCAGTTCCTCATACTGTTGGTGTTGATAAAGATAATGATGTGATTGTTAGAATCGATATGTTTGACCACACTGCAGTCCCCTAACTTGATGTAGTCTTTAATTTTATCTCTGTTTTTGGTCTTTGATTGTAATGGATGCAGGCAAAAGGTTTATTTATTTATTCTTAAATGTGTTTATTTATTTTTGCGGGGCTATTTTTGCGGGGCGAGGGGTGGGGTTTACTTTCCACAGCCCAGTGCTGTAACATTTAGTAAGCTCTAACTTTGTTGTAAATGGGGTTTTTACTCTATTTATTTTGTTATATTCAGCCTTTAAACTCCTTGCTGAATGAGGTGTACATGTAAGTGATTGAATTTGATGTTGGGTCGCACAAGCCGTCATCCCTTTAAAAAATTATATATAAAAAAACTTTGAAATGCTTTCATTCTAGATGCATTCAATGGATAAATGCTCCTAATATCTTTCCCAAATTTTTCTTGTCTACTGTAATGTTGAGTGTCAGTTCACCACCCGGGGCAAGGCAGGACTTGATTTGACTCTGTTCAGGGTTAATATATATACAATGTTCAAAAAATTTCTTGCATCGTTTGATAGGAGCTATACCCGCTGATCAAAGTAAATACCCTGTACATGTATATACAAAAGTCCATCACATTTTCAAATGTTACAAAAGATTTAGGGTGTGTTTATGCTTCCATTGCGAGGACAGAATCAGCGTTTTCAAACGTCGATTCAAAACGCCGATCGTAAACGTGGTTCTGGGAGTGCTGTTTATGCTTAACTTTTCAGGGGCGAAATCACGATCTCCAGCTGGTTTCGCAGGAAAGCGAGGTCATATTGGGCGCGCCTTTTTTCGAAAGTTTTTTTCCTAGTGTTGTTATTACGTGGAGATAACATGGAGCAACTGCGACTGTATTTGCCCGCGGATATTCATCTCACCGGAAGCATTTACCAAATGACGTCATTTAACACGATCGTGGTTCTGTTTATACTTCCCCAGAAAGCCTGATTCTGGTCAAACGACGTTTACAAACGCACCTTTTTGTGAGTTTACGATCGGCGTTTTGAAACAGCGTTTAAATGAAAGTAAGCATAGACGCAACCGTGTTTTGGACTAATCACGTTTGGAAACGCTGATTCTGGTCTGAACAGTGGAAGCATAAACACGGCCATAGATACACAGGGCTTGGGGTGGTTTCGCCCCCTAGATGCTCAAAAGAGCCCTGGAATATTCCCATTCATTGCAATAATAATAATTAATAGCTGGATTTATAAAGCGCTTTTGCCTGAGGATACAAAGCGCTGCTATTATTACCCCAGCTTTAGCTCGAGCCACCATCAACGATGCTCAGTGCATTCAAGGAAATATTCCTGCCTGGTACCCATTCACCTCACCTGGGTTGAGTGCAGCACAGTTTCGATGAATTTCTTGCTGACGAAAACACACCATGGCTATGATTCAAACCCACGACCCTCTGTTTGAAAGGCAAGAGTCAGAACCTCTAGACCACAACGCGCCCACACTTGTGTCAAATGTTGTAGAATAAGGCAGTATTTGTGGAAAGTAGCCCCGGAAAATATATATATATTTTTTGTCTGCTCAATGTTCATACAACCTCTGCCTGAGTCTAGAGTTCTTTTAATGAGTGTACATCTTTTATCATCACAATAAAAGTTCTCACAATTTGCTTTCAAAAGTCAGCACTGAGCGGTGTCTTTTTGAGAGCTTGTGAAAATTCCTGAGAGTTCTAGTAATTTTGCAAACTACCTACTAAATCAACTTTTCTTTCTTATTTTTAAAGATTTTAATTTAGTATGATGATAAAGTAATTGTTGCAAGAAAAAAAAAAGCATCTCATTTACCCTAATGAGGATAGTGTCCATTTCTGTTGTTCATTTGAAAGTGTAGGCTAGTGTAGATTTTTTTCTCTCAGATGTCAAATGTGTAATCTATTGTATTTACAGCAGGGGATCTTCTTAATATAGCCTTGTTATAGTTTTATCATGTTCCTGCAATGTAAAGGTTACTTCCCATAGCACTTCATCTTTAGGTCCAATACAATACTAAGGCCGTGTTTATGCTTCCACTTTTCAGGCCAGAATCAGTGTTTCCAAATGTGATTAGTCCAAAACACGGTTGCGTCCATGCTTACTTTCATTTAAATGCTGTTTCAAAATGCCGATCGTAAACTCACAAAAAGGTGCGTTTGTAAACGTCGTTTGACCAGAATTAGGCTTTCTGGGGAAGTACATAAACAGAACCACGATCGTAAACATGTTTAAATGACGTCATTTGGTACATGCTTCTGGTGAGATGAAAATCCGCAGGCAAATACGGTCGTATTGCTCCATGTTATCTCCACGTGATAACAACAATCGGAAAAAAAAAACTTTCGAAAAAAGGCGCGCCCAATTTGACCTCGCTTTACGATGCGAAGCCAGCTGGAGATCATGATTTGCTCTGAAAAGTTAAGCATAAACAGCACTCCCAGAACCACATTTACGATCGGCGTTTTGAATCAGCGTTTGAAATCGCTGATTCTGTCCTCGCAATGGATGCATAAACACACCCTTTGCTTACCTATACTTGGAGCATTGATCTTGGATTTACTGTCACTCAGTTGGCTTTCATAATCTAAACAGTTAGTATGCAGATAACTTTGGCTAATGAGAACAGACCCATTTTTATTTAACCAGGGATGACTACAAAGTCGACATATTCCATGCAGTCATCGTGAGCAGGACTTGGGCCAATGAAAACAGATCCCAGTGTATATTGATTTTGGATATCTACCACTCAGTTAAGCTTAGCATCTTTCTCTGTCTTGTCCTTATCTTGAACTTTTGAGGGCCCTGGACTCCACGTCAAAATATTTGTCTTTCAAACGAACTTCAGCATGATATCTCACTTATATTTTCATCTCTGTAAGGGTCTGAGAGATACTGGGAGATAGTTATCAGAGATAAACTTTCATAGTTGAACTTGTATTGCCCTTTGCTTTATTTGTGGACACAATTGATGTTTGGTTAAAAACACCAGAAATTTGAAAATAAGATTTTTCCCTTTTTGTTGTTGACAGATTTATACTTTTATCATTACAAAAAGGGATTCAATATATAGTCTTCTCTTTAATATACCTAACTCCAAAAACTTCAGAATTCAGCAGCTCGCATTGTTTCTCTGTCAAATAAATGAGATCACATCACTCCTGTTCTTAAAGACCTCCATTGGTTGCCCATAAAGGATCGCATAGTTTTCAAAATTTGCATCCGATTACAACAAGTCTCTTATACACCACTATCAACCTGCGCGCACACTGCGATCATCCCAATCTAGTATCTTGCATATATCCCACTATCTAAAAAATCCTGGGGCGATTGAGCCTTTTCTCATGCTGGACCAGCCCTGTGGAATTCACTACCACAGGAGTTGAATAACTCAAACTCTGCAACCTAAAATTGCTTTTGTTCACCAGCAGGTACTAGGTTTGAAGACAGTCATTTTCCCTCATTTTTAAATATGCCCTTTTTTGTGTACTTCTCTTTACTTTTATGTCTTACTCTCTTCAGCGCCTTGGGCATTTAATCAAAATGGAAAAGGCGCTATATAAATTATATGTATTATTATTATTAGTAACAAAAATCTTTAGCAATAGCCCTAGTAATTATCACAAACTGATTTCCCTCAGAATCCAACTAGATGTTGGAAATTAATGTAGCGTTACATAAGTATGGTACGCTGTCATGAATCACACATTTTGCATTTCAACGGTTCTATGTTCGATCTGGGCCCTAATGCATAAAAGCTTCTATTGTAACTTTGCCTTCCAATTGCCATGGTAACAATTATAAGCAGCCAATCAGAATCAAGGATTTTAGGAAAGTTACCATTAGATGGTGAAGTTACTAAATACATCGTAACTTTTATGCATTGGGCCCTGGGAAGGAGGATGAAGACGAACATCTTACTAGCCCCGTTGAAATCAATTGTTGGCCTGGTTCTATATGTTTAGAACCAGGCCAATGATACATTGACCTTCACTGTATTAAAGAAAAATTCCAGTAGTTGCAGTAAACACCGATTTCATGAGAAAGTCGGTAAAACAAGGCTGAATTGTCAGTATATCATAGAGGATCTCGATATGATAAAGTTACACAAACTGAACTTTGTGAAATCTTGAAATCTACGCTGAAAAATGTTCACACCGAAGATCCCCAACACAGATAAGCGCACGTGGGACAATGTATAATTATTGCTCAGAGCGTCGGGCCCGACGCCCTACCCGAATCCTGTGCTTATTTGCTGATTTCTCAGCAATTACACAATTTCTTCCAGAATCCTTTGGCACATGCGTTTTATTTATACAAACAGACACTATGGTGGTCATTTCATTGGATTCTGTACGAACTCATTTTGATATCGTTACCAAAACTAGCATTTACCTTTAAAGGGGAAGTTCACCCTGAAGAAATCTTTGTTGTAAAAATAGCAGAAAAAATAGTAAAAAATATTGGTGAAGGTTTGAGGAAAATCCGTTAAAGAGTAAGAAAGTTATTAGAGTTCAAAATTTTGGATTTGTGACGTCATAAACGAGCAGCTGCCCCATGTGTTATATAATATAAAATGTATGAATTTCAAATTTTGTATGGTTCCTGATGACTTAATTTTGTTTTCTTTTCATGATCGGGTGTGAAATGATTTGTCTATTGATATACAAAAGTTACAGTGAAAACCATTTTCAATTTTCTGAGAAAATGACATTTCATTTATTTTTTACCATTCGCTATGTAGGAATGCTGCTCGCATATGACGTCACAAATCAAATAATTGAAATTCTAATAACTTTTTAATTATTTGATGAATTTTTCTCAAACCTTCGGCAATATTTTTAATTATGTTTTCTGCTATTCTTACACTAAACTTTTTGTCAGGATGAACTTCCCCTTTAAGTTGCAACCATGTCTTTATGAGTTGGCTGAAGTCATCTGTACTTCATTCATGTGCTTCAAATGGCTGACTCGGATGACATCTTGGTTCTAGTCACGCCAATATCTCGATTGTGAAACAATGTTTCGTTTTCCTGCAAACCATAAAGTGGAACTTGATCAGCTTTAAGGATACAAAAGGTCTTACAGAGGTCAATCATGATCGAGTATCATTCCATTGGTTACTTCTTTTGCTAACCATGCCATAACTCCTTCACAGATATAGGCCTACATGTACTTATAATGAGTTCATCTTCTCGTTTTCTTCCGACGACGTCACACTTTGGAACTAAAAGGGCGTTCAGTAGTGACCACATCATGGTTTAGGTGTCAAGCACAGGCCAAGAATTTCTGACATGCCAGCGCAGTAATAAACACATTAACAGACACAAAAATACATAAAAGCCATTGCTTGTGACTCTGTCGGGCAATGGTTGCCGAAGGGAAGGTGGTAGCGGGATAGGATCTGCCGAACCCATCGGAGGCTTGCTGGCATTTTCATGAAGTCATTACTGGACAATGCTGCAGCAGATTGCGTAATTGACAGAAATAGCATTTTCGAAGCATGCAGGGCTCTTAGGGTTAACTTTTTAATCTTTGAAGTCAAGAGAAAAATGGGCCAGTAGTAATGTCACTTCACAGTTCTTGTATAGTGCGTCATGTTATGATATACATGTAACAACCGTATGTGCTTACAAAATAAAACAAAAACTTACGAAAACTCTGGCTTTAGCCCCACTTCCTTTTACAATGTGTGGGCATTTCAAGGAATTGATTCCTGTCAGGTAATATCTACTTAACTGGGTTGATGGCAGCACCTTGTGAATACATGGATTGGAACCCACAACCATTCGAAAGGCGAGCGTCAGAACCACTAGACCACCAATCCTTCACAGACCATGATGCTTACACCCACGAATATCAACTTAAAGATAAATTCCAGTATTGGTAACGATCTCAAAATGACTTTTTACAGAATCTTATATAATGACCACCCAAGTGTCTGTTTGTATGAATAAAAAATATGTGCCAAAGGATTTTGGAAGAAATTGTGTAATTGCTGAGAAATAAGCAAAATAAGCACGGATTCGGTCACTTCCGTCGGGTCTTTATTCCAGCAATAATAATACACTGTCCCACGTGTGCCTTTCTGTGTTGGTTATCTTCAGTGTGAACATTTTTCAGCGTAGATTTCAAGATTTCACAAAGTTCAGTTTATGTAACTGTACCAGATCTAGATCCTCGATGATATACTGACAATTAAGCCTGGTTTACAGACTTTCTCATGAAATCAGCGTTTACTGCAACTACTGGCATTTCTCTTTAATGTATATGCATGGGTTTATTTCCAATTCGTCCAATTACCAAATCGTCTACTATCATGTGGTCTACCATCAGTTAATCCATTCACAACATGGTCTACTCTCATTTAGTCTAATGCTATTCCGTCTAATAACCAGTTGGTCCAATAGCCATTTAGTCTAATTAAACTAAAGTGTGAATTGTGCAAAATGAATGAAAAGAAAAAGGGTATTAGACCAACTGGTTATTAGACGAAATGATAATAGACAAACTGGCGATTAGACAAAGAGACGATTGGACCAAATGGTTATTGGACCAAATGGTTGTTGGACCAAATATTTGTTAGACGAAATGTTGATAGATGGAATGGCATTAGACTAATTTAATGAAAGTAGACCATGTGGTGAGTGGATGAGTTGGCAGTGAACGAATTGGCAATTTACCCATGCATGCACCCTGAATTGATCACAAATCTGTGTGCAGAAAGGAAATAGTTATGCAGGGGCTCAGGGCATTTTTGCCCTTGAAAATTCTCCATTCATTGCAGTGTTATAGGTCAAGTCCACCTAAGAAAAATGTTGATTTGAATAAATAGAGAAAAATCAAATTATCATAATATAGAAAATTTCATCAAAATCGGATGTAAAATAAGAAAGTTTTGACATTTTAAAGTTTCTCTTATTTTTTTACAAAACGGAACAACGAACCTTATTTTGTTTTTGGATTAACAAACCTTTTTCGTTTTCAGATTATCGAACCTTCAGGATAACAAACCTTCGGAATAACGCCACAAATGTTCGGATTAACGAACATCGAGATATAGGCAATTTACTTGTTTCGGAATTACGAACCTTCGGAATTACGAAGGCCTTGTCAGAAGGCTAAGTCTAATATGGATAGTATTTAATTTTAGTGCCCTTTAAATGCATCCAACACAGACATGTCTGTGCTTGCTGGTATCATGATGATGAAAAATACAAGAGTTATAATAGAGCAAGGAGGAGGTAAGAGATAGTGTGTGTGTGGGTGTGTGACAGAGAAAGAAAGAAACGAAGAGAGAGAGAGGGAGGGGGGGGTGCCAAATATATATGCAGTGGTGGAGAAAGAGAGAGAGAGATTCATGTGAATTTTGAAGATAAAAAAAAGACAGAATCAGATAAAATGAAAAATGCCCATGTGTTTTCATGAAACAAGAGGTAGATATTGTGGAGAAATAATTTATTTGTCGATTTAGAGAGAATGAGTGAATATTACAAGTCACATACATAATGTACAGGGTTGATAATAGCTAGGGGAGATTACAAGGTTCCACACTGTGAACACATCACTGTGGCATACACTGCAGGATGCTGTGTTCTGTCCAGTAGGGATTTTTCACTACTTCATGTCAAAGACTGTATTTAAGGACAAGTCCACCCCAGCAAAAAGTTGATTTGAATAAAAACAAAAACTCCAACAAGCATAACACTGAAAATTTCATTAAAATGGGATGTACAATAAGAAAGTTATGACATTTTAAAGTTTGGCTTAGTTTCACAAAACAGTTATGTGCACATCCTGGTCAGTATGAAAATGAGAAGACTGATGACGTCATCCACTCACTATTTCTTTTGTATTTTATTATATTGAAATATGAAATATTCTGATTTTCTCCTCTTTGTCGAGTGAAACAATGATTAAGTCCTCCCTGAACATGTGGTATGAGCATTGTATGGTTCAGATAAGTTGGTCCTTATTGTAAAATATGTAAAAAATCAATATTTTATAATTAAAACAATAAAAGGCAAAAGAAATAGTGAAGGGCATTATCGACTGCCTCATTCACATGTCACTGAATTGTGCATTTTGAGAAAAATAGGTGAAATCTTAAAACATCATAACTTTCTTATTTTACATACGATTTTGATGAAATTTTCAGTGCAATGCTTTAGTTAAATATTTATCTATTTGTTCTAATCAACATTTTTCTGCGGTGGACTTGACCTTTAAGTCATTGGTATTAGCCCTATAGATATAGATAAAATATTAAAGCATAAACAGATATATACTATATCTACTAATATAATCTACATCCACCAATTACAGCATTTCCTGAATCCTTTTTGAGCTCCAAAAGTGTATTCAAGATTCAGACTTGGACTCAGATTCAGTTTGGTGTAATTTTGTTTTAAAAAAAATCAATGAAAATTTTGTATGCTTACAATGTATTTCATCTTCATCTTCGAGATAGGCTGCAGAGCCCTTTGAAGAATACAGCAGATGAATATAAGGTTCAATTAAAAACATGCATCATGAGTGTATAAATGCCAAAGGAAATAATGAAAAAAATTATTGAAAACAAAAGGATGTGCTCTTGTTACTATGCAGTACATAGGATAAGAAATGCTTTAAGGAACCAAATAAACTCAGCTGTTTTTAGTTGTGCTACAAGATTAACAATATGTGATGACAAGTAAAAATATACTGTGTATGATTGCAAAATAACAAAGGAAATAATTTTTAGAAATTGTATTGAAAAACCAAATAAAATGCTTTTTAGTGTAGTGTGTAAAGAAAAAGAAAAAAAAGAAGAGAAATTTACCAAATGAACTCGGCTGTTTTAAGTTGTGATAATTTGTTGTATGTAAACATATCAACAAAGATTACGTAGAATGTAGGCAATACAGTACATTAGGGCGACTGGCGATTTTGCCCTCATGACTGCCGAAATAGCCCCTAAAATTTCCCTAAAATGGATGCTTTGGGGCAACCATTCTCTCTAGAGTCGCCCTAAGATCTGTCCCAAACAACATTCAAGATTATTAAGAAAATCAGTATTCTATGGTAAATGTGGCAGTATAATCCTGCATAATTGCTATTTGCCCCTAAAAAGAAGCCCGTTAAAATGAACGAAATAGCCCCCAAAATTCTGCAATCGCCACAATGTGGAAAAAAATGTTTTGTACCCCCTTCTAATAAACCCACTTGTTTATGACAACTCTTCTTTATACTCTTGTATGTTGATAGCATTGAGGGCTTTACAATGAGACCTCTAGATACATGTTTATAAAAGATGATTCATGGTTCACTCTGATGTCTTTCCATAATTCTTATTGCTCTTGAATACATCGTAAAGTGATCTTGTTCCATCCAATCACAATAAGTGTACCAATTATTTCGGCAGGATTTACGGTGTGTGGTGGTCCAGAATTATTCTTCTGCTACTACTACTACCGCTTATACTATCACATCACTACCAGGAGAACAAAAAGTAAATAATAAATGCCATTTTTCAGAGGGCTACTTTTGAGCTTGCCTACCAAAATTTGTTACATAATATTCATATTTGAGCTTTATTTATTTCCCGGGCTCTTAAGAACATTTCGGGGGCCGATGGGTTATGCCCCAGTGTCAATTGTTCCTGACCACTACCCACCATCTCTACCGCCTCCTTTGCCAATGTTGTTATTCAGCGTGCAACACTGGTGCCGGTCCGACGGTTTCAGAGTGTTCTGTCGGGCTCCAGTAACTTTTCAGAATAGCCAGACTAATTGGTGGTCCGACATGACCAGTAAAAAATATATCAAACTGATACCGATGATATTTTTTCCTCTTTTTTTAAATTGTTAAAATGGCTGTGGTGATTTAAGAAAAAAATTGGCTCTCTAAATTTGAGAAATGGCCCTCAGGAATTATGTTGTGTGCATACAGGATGGAGGAGCATTAAAAGACAGCAAAATGAATTCAAGTCTTCTGTAAAATCGTTTTCTTTACTGTTTGGGGACCAGTAAATTTTAGATTCGGACAAGTAAAAATTGAAAAAGTCGGTATCTACTTGTTAGACATGAACAGGTTGGACCAGGGAAAAAGGGGCAGTATGGATCCCTGCATTATTACAACCAATGCTACCACTTCCATAACATTACTACCCCCAGCAATACCTGATCCATTTATGTAATTGTTTTATATATTTTCATATCTTCTTTAGATGTGAACATACACTGGGAATTACAGGGATTTAAAATGATTCCAGAGTGGATATACAGTGACCCTTAAATTTTAATCTCATCTGAAGCTTAGTATTATTGAAATAAATGACGACCTCTTTTTTCCCCACATACCAGTTTAGAGTGATCGGTTTTCATTGGTTTGACTTTAAAAAAATCTGAGCTAGAAGGTCACACTTGTCACCTGTGATATGTTACAAAAATGAAGCCCAGAAAAAATTGCATTCGAAAATAATTATTCAGTGCTTCAAAAATTAAAATATAAAGTGACCGGAAACACCATCTTAATTTCGTCCCACACACTTATATGTACTATTTAGGCGTCTATAAGACGCCTATTTACAAAATCGGGGTTTGCCTTGTAGTTTTAGCTTTTCATTCTCAATAATGGTTGTTTTCAGTGTTTATTAGTTCTAATACATGCACTTGTATACATGTTTCATCATGGTTTGAGAATATTTTAAATCGGCTTGGTCACAAAGTTAAACAATACCTTTAAGAGACAAAACTGTCTTGAAAATCATATGGCAAGCTGGTTTCAAAACTGGTTTGGAAGATTGCTTCCAAGACTGCTTTGAGCGTTGTCATTACATGTTAAACCGGTTTAAGAAAATAGATGAGAATGGGGTGTAGGAGTCCTATGTGACCATAATTGTTGATATCCAACTCATCTACAGCCAGCTAGACCTCCCCTCCCCTTCCCTCCCCTCCCCTTTCTTTCCTTTCTTCCCCTCTCTTCCCCCTATCTCCACCTCTCCCCTTCCCTAACCTCCTCCATCCTCCCTCCCCCCTCCTCGCTCCTCGCCCTCCCTCCCCCTCCTCGCCCTCCCTCTCCCCCCTTTCCCTCCTCTTGTTTCTCACTTTCTCCTCCTTTTCCCACGTCCACTTTCCCACCTCCTCCTCTTCCCCTCCCTGCTCCACTCATACCCTTCCCTCCCCTCGCCCTCCCTCCCCCCTCCTCGCCCTCCCTCTCCCCCTCCCCCTCCTCTTGTTCCTCACTTTCTCCTCCTCTCCTTTCCCCATGTCCACTTTCCCACCTCCTCTTCCCCTCCCTGCTCCACTCATACCCTTCCCTCCCGCCCTCCCTCTCCCCCCTTTCCCTCCTCTTGTTCCTCACTTTCTCCTCTCCTTTCCCCATGTCCACTTTCCCACCTCCTCCTCTTCCTCTCCCTGCTCCACTCATACCCTTCACTCTCCTCCCCCTCCTTCCTTCATCTAACCAAAAAGTACCCAGAAATCTTTTTTTTTTTAAATTGCTTCCACCCAATGGGGACAATTATGAATGCAGTCTGGCATATCTTCCACCCCCATCTCCCTTCCCCTCCCCCAAAGCAATGTTGATAGACAAAGTTTATTCTTTTTAAGGGCTATGACATCAGAAATGGTAAGGTGCTCTTGCAGTTTATGGGACTGGTTAGGCCTAGATTTGATTTATCAAGATAACTAGACATCACTAAAACTATTTACATGCATTCCCATGACCTGTAACTTATTTCCCCCTAGTCTTCATCCCAGACACAGTCAGGAATGTAATTTTAATGCCTGGAGCCTTGAGCTACAAGTAATGATTTGCCTTGCAATGTCATTTTACTACATTTCCAAGTATATTAGCCAAAATGCCTGCTTTGAAATATATTTGGATTGTAACAGTTTTGCCAGTATGGTTATTAGTATCATTGAAACTTTGGTTTGATTAGTTGCCAAGCCTTGTTTCCATGGTAATTTTCTACTGATGAAATTTTCTACAAAATTAAAAGTTTTGATGAAATAGACCCCAACACTCTGATTATGTAATTTTAAGTATCCCCCATTTACATTTAAAGTAATTGCCTTAAAAGGGCTTTTACGAGAGTCCTGAAAATAACTCTGGAAAACTTTTATTTTTAAAGGTATTAAGAATGATATCTGTCTAAATTAGGATTAAGTCATCAAGAGTTTACAGTGTGCATGGTTTACATGTAGGATTATATATCTACTCCTTTAAAGGTCAAGTCCTCCCAAGAAAAATTTTGATTTGAATAAATATATAAAAATTAAACGAGCATAACACTGAAAATTTCATCAAAATCGGATGTAAATATAAGAAAGTTATGGCATTTCAAAGTTTCGTTTATTTTTCACAAAACAGTGATATGCACAACTCAGTGACATGCAAATGAGTCAGTCAATGATGTCCATCACTCACTATTTCTTTTGTTTTTTATTGTTTGAAATTATACAATATTTCATTTTTTACATTTGACATTCAGGACCAACTTGACTGAACCATATAGTATTAAAAAATTCTAATTCCACATGTTCAGGAGGAATTAATTGTTGTTTCACTTGAAAATTAAGAAAACATTATATTTCATATAATAAAATACAAAAGAAATAGTGAATGGATGACATCATCAGTCTCCTCATTTGCATACCAACCAGGATGTGCATATAACTGTTTTGTGAAATTAAGCGAACTTTAAGATGTCATAACTTTCTTATTTTACATCCGATTTTGATGAAATTTTCAGTGTTATGCTTGTTGGATTTTTCTCTTTTTATTCAAATCAACTTTTTGTTAGGATGGACTTGTCCTTTAAGATAGAAATGATAAAACCTTAATAGAAATACTATTACCAATTTCGATTGTCTATACCTTTCTACAATTTTTAACCCCTGCAATAGTCTAAATTTGTTTTGTTTGCGTTGCCTGATATACCTTGACATGTTGGCGTCTGTTTGGAGTTTAGGCTAGTGCTTATGTATTTCTTGGGCATGGTCCAAGACTGGCAGCTTCGTAGAGGGTTTGGACTTGTTTATAAAAACACATCAACTATGATTCGTAAGGAAGGGGGTATTAAAATGAACTTTGAAATGCATGCTGGTCCAGTGCATATGTGTATGTTGTATGTATGACTGCCAAGTACATAAGCAACTGATTGTCTGAATTTACAACATTGCCTCAAAGCTATATTCTTCTATTACTACTACTACTACATATACTTTATTTTATTTCAATTGCTACTTTTACTACTATTACTACTACAATTACTGCTGCTACTACTACTACTACTACACAGTATGAATGCTGTTTAAGATTTTATACAACGCTGTTTACTATATGAACCTTACAGTGTTTGTTTAACCGTTTAAACAATCATGTTCAATTTATTGAAGATTAGATGTTGAAAATAAATTTTGTTGCTTAAGATTTAAACACTTGTTTAAACTGTTTAAACAATTACTGTAAGGTTCATATAGTAAACAGTGTTGTATAATATAGATTTACCGTGTACTACTACTATGACTACTACTACTACTACTACTACTACTACTACTACTACTATTACTACTACTATGACTACTACTACTACTACTACTACTACTACTACTACTACTACTACTACTACTACTACTACTACTACTACTACTTCTTCTATTACTAATACTACTTCTATTACTAATACGTACTTCTATTACTATTACTACAACTAGTAGTCTACTAATACTACCACCATAGAGCAATTACTTTTAACGACTACACTACTTTTATTACGAAACATCAAATTTTACTTCTGCAAATATTACAATCAAATAATGACTAGTGACAATGAATCAGATTTAGAAAATGATTTATCCTCTTGAATTTAGTGCTGAATGTGCTCTTTTTGGGTCAATTAGGGGTAGAATACTGTTGTTTCAGTGCAAGAACGCCATTAAACAACACTTTCACGCATTATATGTGCGCAAAAAATGCCTATAGCAGCATGCATATATGCAGTGCATTGCTAAGTCCATTTCTGCACCTATGTGTTGTGGGGCCTTGTTGCACAGACATGATGACGATAGAATCTTTTAGGTTGAGGATTCTCTACTTGGAATGTATGAGTGTAAAACTTTTAGGGGCTCAGGGCCTTCTTGCACTGATGTGATGATGTTAGAATCTTTTAGGTCGAGGATTCTCTACTTGGAGTGTGTGAGTGTAAAACTTCTTTCATGACTCTGATGATAAGGATGTTCTCTCTTATTTTGGTTTGCCGAGTTAGGAAGGGGGAAAACTGGAAGCAAACGGCAACATAACAGTAGGGTCGGTTCCAAATTCTTAGCATAGCTACAAAGGCCTACATGTTCGTTTCGACATCTTTCGTTTTCTCTCTTATTTTCTTTGTTGCCGTAGCTTTCATAGCGGGTTGGGGGCTAGTTAGGTCTGCATGTGGGTTGCATTCCAAAGAACCAGTTGACCGCAGTTTCCCCCCTCTCCGCCTACATTTCACCACATGTGCCTTGGAGAAGGAGATGATACTCGAAGCATCTCTTCTTCAACATGTACAAGTATATGTTTGATCATCTATCGTTTCATTGCTATCCTGATACGAATATGCTCACTGATGGATCAGGCGATAGCATCAAGAAGTTTGATCCTCCAGGGTTTGTAGTCACCTTATCGACAAGCAGTTGGTCTACATTTCAGACACTCTTATACTCTGACCTAAACCCACTTAGTCTAATTTGAATTGGTCTAATTAATGTTTGGTCTACACCACACATGTACTAATACCCACTTTATAGTCTAACTCTCATTTATTCGTTGGTTGGTCTAGTTTGGTTTAGAAACATTTCATCTTACCAATTAAACTTATGTGGCATTAGACCACATGGTTCCCAGCCATGGTGTGTTTTCCTTCAGCCAGAAATTTTACCCACATTGGCCTGAATTCACAAAGGTGGTTTTGTTAAAACCCACAGTTGAGTCAATGGTTTCTGCAGATTTCCTGTATAAATTACACTTATTTTACACATATATTAAAAAATGTCCAATGCTGATGCGAGCTTTGGTCACAGTGCGCCAAGTTGCCTGTTGCCATGGTTATCCATGCTATTTTATTCATGAGTCCGTTGTTTTGAATAATGAGTCCACTCTTCAAACAGTGGACTCATGACTAAAATAGCGTATCTAACCATGGTAACAGGCGTCGATTTGGCGCACTGTGACAAAAGCGCGCATCACCATTGGACATGTTTTATGCATGCGCCTGATTCGCGGTAAATTAAGCGTAATTTACACAGAAAATCTGCATAAACCATGGATTCAACCGTGGGTTTTCAAACCACCTTTGTGAATTCAGGCCATTGTGTTGCATTCAACCCAGGTGAGATAAATGGTACTGGCAGGAAGTAATTCCTGAAATCGGTTGACTAGCTTAGCCAGGGTAATATAGAAGCGCCTTGAGCACCTAACAAGATGGATACATGTATGTGCGCCTACATATCCTATTCCCATTATTATTACTACATAATTGTAAATTTCAAATTTGTCTATTGCCAACTCGTCTACTCATCACATGTTCTACCATCATTTAGTATAATGCCAATTGGTTCAATATTCATTTAGTCAAATCATCACTTTGTCTAATCACCAGTTTGTCTGTGATGACCATTTTGTCTCATAACCAGTTGGTCTAACACTCATTTCTTTATCATTTATTCTGCTCAATTAACACAAGTAGTCCAAATAGACCAAATTGTGTTGGACTAAATGGCTATTGGACCAACTGGCTATTAGACAAAATGGCAATTAGATCGTGTGGATAGTGGGCGAACTGATGGTACGCCAAATGATAGTAGACGAATTGGTTATTGAACGAATTGGCAATAGACCGATTAAGAAATATACATGTACCTATACCACCACAGGGGTGTATTTACATTCACATATTCAAATAAATACGCAAGAATTATGAGAACTTGTTCAGGCCTTGAAATATATCTACCCTGTTATTTATTGATTTTTTTGAATTGCTTGAACAAGTTCTTGAATGCATGAGCCAACAATGGAACTCTCAATAGTTCTTGTGATTTGCTTTCACACAGCATAAACCTTTGCAACCTTGTCGAAATCCTTTTGATAGTTCTAGTTATTTTCAAAATTGAAAGTTCCTACTTATTTGCTGGTATATCCGTTTGAACTTGTTCACGGTAATGAAAAATTGCTTTCACACTGGTAACATACATATTCTTATCGTCAGCATTCATCCGAAGCGACGTATCAGTCAATTTTGGTCCAAAAATCGGTTTTGAGATTTTTGCAGAAATTGAAGGTAAAGGTCATATTCTATGCATACTTCAATTTCTAGGCAGCAATTTATTTCATTTCTGAGATATTTGGCGATTTTCACGGTGATGTCATACAAATTGTTGATAAAATGTGCAAATCCCATTGGAAATATGTACTGTAGCAAAGCAAACAACAGCTGCGCGCACTTAATATGCAAATGTCCTTTCAGCCAAACCGTCATATCAGCACTGCATTAACTTTGCTCGTAAAAAGCAATACAACGTTTTGAATGCCTGCGCACATTCAAATCGTGGTCAGGGTTGTTAGGGGAAAATCTAAACCGCTCACACCAAATTACAATCATGTGCATGTAGCCTGTTTGCGATATTTTCTCTGATTCTTGGCTTTCTGTAAAAATAAAGATACCAATGTCAAGCAATTGTCTTGGTCTTCCCATCCATTTTTTGATTCTTTATTTTGTTTTAGCAAGGCTGTGGAACAAAGATTGGAAATTATAGCAAGCTTTGAAGTTAATTTTCTCTAAAATAGGTTTGGCCTGTCGTACATGTGATACAATGGTTCGGATGACCGCCGGCGATATACCTAATGGTTTCTTGATAAAATTTTCATTTCTATGATTATTCCCCATTTGTTTTTTTAAAGGACATTTATATAACTCTTGTCACATCATTGTACATGTAGCTTCCATATTAATTGTAATGCAATAAATGTGTGATAAGTTGTTTTTGTACAAATCTTCTACGTATCTTAATTCGTTATTGAATATGATCATACATAAACCTTGTATCTTCGTGGAACCATTTGAATTAGCTAAAATAGAAGTTGACTTCATCTGTAAGGAAGAAAGCTCATTTTATTAGAAAGTTCAGTTTGTGAAGAGCCCCACCTGTTGTCCAAATTTGGAAAATGTTCACTTTCTATTAAGTGGGCATTGCCTGTTAGTTTTTTTTTTTCATTATTAAGTCAGAGATGAATGAGTGGGAAAAAGAACTAATATCTTTTGAGTAAGGATGGAGAGAGAGAGAGAATGTATGTGTGTAAAGAACTTAAAGCTTAGCTTTTATTTTACTTTTTTATTACCAGGGGTATTTTATTTTCTGTTGATTTATTTTACATAATCTTTCTAAAAATACAGAATTTAAGGCAACCAGAATGCTGCCCTATATTTTCTTTATCCGTAGCATAAACTGTTATTGCCAAACTAAAATGCATTGACTTAATGCCTATGAAACTTGCCCGATATCCAAAGATAAAAGAATTCTGTCCCCATTTCTTCAGTCTGATTGTGCACTTTCATAGTCCATAAAGTTCAAGAATAACTGTTAGACGGATGTGTAGAATTTTAATAAGTCCTTTGTGTTTCGCCCGCTGAAGAACTAGTCCAAAGTTTTATTGAATCTGTATTCGATGGGCTAATGTACGTGTACATGTACATGTAATTCTAATCGGTCAATGACTTGAGAGACATCACCCTTCCTTTTCTTTTTTTGATGCCCTGTAGTCATAAAAGATTGATGATGATGACGATGATGAACAGCATTTGTATAGCTCCATCTGTCTGTAAATAAAACATTCAAAGGCTCCGTCTCCCCCATATGTCACATATCATACACAAAGTTGCCGGAAAAGGTCTGTCTTTAGTTCAGATATATAGGTCTCAATGTTATTACAGTCACAACTTTGAATTGGTAACGAATTCCAAAGCCAAGGAGCGAAAAGGCCCAGACAGGTACCGGGCACTTGAAGAATTAGTTCCGTCAAAAACTACGCCATGATTTCTAGCCTTGCAAACTGGAGATATAGAGCTTTGTAAATAAAATCAGTGAGAAAAGAAATGACATATTATCTTTTTAGATCCAGTCAATTGTTCAATTAAGCGTAAATGTGTTTCTATAGCAATCTTTGTAGTTTGTACAAAAAGTTAAAATCAATTGTAATTATTAAGCGTACCTCTTTGTGTCCCCCCCCAGGATTCTGAAGGAGACACACCCCTTCACGATGCGATCAGTAAGAAACGAGACGACATCCTATCTCTTCTCCTAGATCACAACGCAGACATTTGTGTGACAAACAACAACGGCTTTAACGCTCTCCATCATGCTGCACTCCGTGGAAATCCAAGGTGGGTCTCTCGAAATTCATCCTTAAAACTCCTTGGCCCGTATTCTGATAGCAGGTTTAAAGTTGTGGTTTAAGTATGGAAAGCCAATTGTTACATAAATCACTAACGGTAGAGATATCATACTTCAGCTCATTTGGCCCTCAAATCATTCATAATTGTCTAGGAAGTATAAATAGATGATTGTCTTCACCATCGATGAATCAGGAAAGAGCACAGTAAACATAAGAAACATTAAACTTCGTAAAAAAATTTGATACTTTTGGCTTCCCATACTTAAACCACAACTTTAAACCTCAGTTTAAGTTAAACCTGACTTCAGAATACGGGCCCTAGACAATAAATTGCCATCCACTCCCATTCATGCTTTCTGTAACAGTTGTGACAGAAACTTGTTTCTCTTCATTTCAAAACTCCTTGATTACAAAGTACTGCGCAACCTCCATTTTCTTTTTTATGCTTGAAGTGTAAGAGAAAAATCGTTCTTCCATAATGAAAAATTCTTTTAAAATGTTATATTTTGATAATAACGATAAAATACTAAATCTGGTTCTAAGAATGCGCTAAAGATATACATTGTACGTATCTAAAATAGATATATTATTATCCTGGTCATCGGATTCAATTGGTTTTTCCTGCACACAATGCATGCACATTATCCACTCCCTGGGGAGTATTCCAGCCAGTCGCCATTGGGGTGCTCACAGTACTGGACAAGCTACATTTTCAACATGAGGAAATGGAGTGCAAACAAAGAATTGGCGTTGGGCGCACCTGTGACCAGGGTTTTATTTTGCCTAACACGTTAACATCAACGGGTGATGGCTTATCATCAATCAAGTTTTAAAGGTAAAGTCCGACCCAGAAAAATGTTTATTTGAATAAATAGAGAAAAATCAAACTAGCATAACACTGAAAATTTCATCAAAATCAGATGTAAAATAACAAAGTTATGACATTTTTAAAGTTTTGCTTTTTTTTCACAAAATAGTGATATGCAAATGAGACAGAAATTGATGTCCCTCACTCACTATTTCTTTTGTGTTTCATTTTTGAATTATACAATATTTCATTTTTTATAGATTTGACAATAAGGACCAACTTGACTGAACCATATAAAACATGGAATAAAATACAAAAGAAATAGTGAGTAGCTGACATCATCGGTCCCTCATTTGCATACCATCCAGGATGTGCATATTACTGTTTTGTGAAATTAAGCAAAACTTAAAATTGTTATGACTTTCTTATTTAACATCCAATTTTGATGAAATTTTCAGTGTTTCGCTTGTTGGATTTTACTCTTTATTAAAACCAACTCTTTGTTGGGGTGGACTTGTCCTTGAAACGAAACTGAAACCCATGAAGAAAATCAATTTTACTGGAAAGAGCGAATTGATAGGAGTGATTTAAAACAAGTTTCACCTTATTGGCTGAGAGAGTTGTGGAAGTTTGAAAAGCCTTCCAACACTGATCCTCAAATTGGCAATCATGCTTCCAATCTGCTGCTTCTGTGGACAAGGCTTTATTTATTTAGTACACAAATTTTCAGGTACATACAACCAATTTTGATGAAACTTGTTTTATATTGATCCTCGCATTTAACTCTGTTGTCTCAGATTGATATTCTCTTTGGGTTTTTATTGACTTTTTATTGACAAGGGGATGTTTCACAAAGATTTATGTATGAGTTAAGCCCATCTCACACTACACGATCATTTGCGACACAATTTTTTGGAGAAATCGCATTTTGCATTAAATATGAAGGTTCTGAAAAGTATATATTTTTTTATTCAAAGTTTGGTATAATGTGAAGAAACTTATAATCATATTTTTAGTTTGCAGCAAGCCCTAGGAGTAAAGTCTGAATCGGCTTCAAGTCGCCGCTGATGATGACGTCATTACGATTTAGAAATGATTTTTTTATTCATTCAGGGAGGCTCTAACTGGACTGAATTTTGATTTCAGTAGTCCTATCACTATTCTGAACTCTAATCTGTAATGTTCTATTAGTTAGAATATCCATATCAAATGTCATCAAAATTAATTTGAAATTCGGATCGCAACAAATTGCATAGTATGAGACAGGCTTTAGAGTCACGCTTATCCCTATTAAATAGATAGGGCTATTTCGACAGCTAAGAAGGCAGGGGGCGGGGGTCTGATTCAACCCCTTATGATCTTTGATCGCGATCGCGACAAAAATTGGCATGTGCATGATACCCTTTGCATAATTCACAAAACTATACAATCAAATTCTGTGAAAAATCTCATTGCTAAATAATTATGCTGCTTAATGCATAAAATCACAAGTTTGCTCTAATTAACTAAATAATGCCCCTGAAATGCTCATTTTTGGTTCACAGACTCCTTATAGGAATCTGATCAAATGTACTTTAAAAAGAATTAACATCACATTTTTTTCTAAGGTATTTTGTTCATTGTTTTATAAATTGCTTATGTATTTCTTTATTTTTAAACTTTTTGTATTTATTATTTTTTCAATGGAAATTATTTGGGATCTTATTTTGACCATAAACAAGATGAAATTCATTGACTTTAATCAGTAAAAGGAGTATGAATTTTGGCTAAATTAACACTTTGCATGGGATTTGTAGACAAATTCACGTTTGTGAGCCAATTTGGGTCTGTGTGCACTTGCAAAAAGGTTGCGTAATTTCGGAACTTGATACATGGGGGTCACAATTTTGGTCTTAAAAAATTCAGCGAAACTTGAAAGTAAAAAGCCAGCGAGCGACGTGGTAAAAAAGATTCGCAGTGGATTTATGGAGAAAAATGTGATTTTGGAGGTACAACTAATAAACTCATGCTTTGTGAACGTAAATGACATGTTGGCTTAATATACACAGTGACTAAATCATTTAAGTATGAAGGAGCAAGTCCTAAGAAAATCTTTAATTGGATTCGAAACTGGACTGGTAACCAATGTAAATGCTCTAAGACGGGATGTGTGATCACGTTTCTTTGTACGAGTAACGAGTCATGCTGCAGAATTTTGGATTTGGAATCTGAATTTGGTTGGGTAAGTGTATGAGTAGACTTGGCATTTAAGTGCGGCTCGTTTTTAAAGGACAAGTCCACCCCAACAAAAAGTTGATTTGAATTAAAAGAGAAAAATCCAACGAGCATAACACTAAAAACATTTCATCAATATCGGATGTAAAATAAGAAAGTTATGACATTTTTAAGTTTCGCTTAATTTCACATAATAGTTATAAGCACATCCTAGTGGGTGTTTCATAAAGCTGTTCGTAAGTTAAGAACAACTTTAAGAACGACTGGTGATGCTTTCTTGTGGTAAATGACATACAACCAAAATGTTCATTGGCGATGGTTTACGCGTAAGAAAGGATCACCAGTCGTTCTTAAAGTCGCTCTTAACTTAAGAACAGCTTTATGCAACACCCACCTGGTCTGTACGCAAATTGGCAGACTGATGATGTCACCCACTCACTATTTCTTTTGTATTTTATCATATGAAATATGAAATATTCTAATTTTCTCCTCCATGTCAAGTGAAAAGAAGTTTTATTTCTCCCTGAACATGTGGAATTACCACCATTTTAACAGTTTATGGTTAAGTTAAGTTGGTCCTTATTGTCAAATCTGTAAAAATTGAAATATTGTATTATTCAAGCAATAAAAAACAAAAGAAATAGTGAGTGATGGACATAATTGACTCTGTCATTTGCACATTGCTGAGTTGTGCATTTAACTTTTTGTGAAAAATAAGAGAAATTTTAAAATGTCATAACTTTCTTATTTTACATCCAATCTCGATGAAATTTGCAGCGTTTAGTTTGTTTGATTTTCTCTATCGATTCAAATCAGCAATTTTCTGGGGTGGACTTGACCTTTAAATGCCTTTGAAACACCCTCATAATGCCTTTGAAACACCCCCATTGTTTAATAGAAATGCATCCCAATCCTCTTATGAAATATAAAACAAATAATGCACATCATTTTGTATGGGTATCAACATATTAGTAGTATGCCCTCGGCTTTGCCTCAGACGTGTTTGAACAGTTTCAAAGGTACCTTGTGTGTGTAATTCTTGGGTATAAATGCCTTGCTGATTTGTATTGCCACCCAACTGCTTGAACTATTTTCTTTTAAACCAGTTTAGGAAACCATTGTAGAAGATCGCTTTGTGAGCATTCTCACTGAGGCCGTTCTCATTACGCTTTCTAAAACTTGATCACACGAAAGTGGTTTTCAAAATCACTTCACGTAAATCGATCTTGTTGCTATGGAAATGCTCTCAGTGGGGTGACACGTTTAACGCAAAATTTGAAACCGCAGCGTAGGCATTCTACACCTGTCATGTGGAGTAGCGCGCTTAAAATGTGCGAAGATTGCTTCCAAGACCGCTTTGACCGTTCTCACTACACGTTAAAATAGTTTCCAGTAAACTAGTTTTAGGAAGGTAGTGAGAACGGTGTCACTGACCACCATCTCCTAAACTGGCTTTCAAAACCACAGGGGAATGCTCATGTTTTGTGTGACATTTGAAATGGGAGCATGTAGGCATATTCATCAGTATTCTGCATACACAATTGTTACTGTATGTATTGAGTCGTTCTCCTGGGGGGGGGGGGGGGCAGTCAAATATATTGCTGTACGCATGTGTGACCCCAAAAATGTGTTTAAAGGTTCTTTTTTTCAGTTTTGGACTTGGGCCTCGCGTGCACTTCTTCAAGGGTATCAAAAACACTGATTTTCCAGAAAAAGGGAAGTTTTGAAAGACTGGTCAATGGTCAATCGCGGGGTCAAACGTATTTACATGTACAAGTAAATTGTGTTTTTTTTTTTCAAAGCTTTTTTTTTAAGACCAGCCAAACATGTTAAGGGTATGTTTTTTCCCCAAGCTATTTCCCGCAGGTCATATTTTGGCAACAACTTGCTGTGTAAATAAAGCCTGCGAAAAACTTGTTTGGGTTATTTTGCACAAAGAAAAACAAACTTTTTAGGGGGTGCTTGGAAATGATTTGGTCACGCATATATACAGCAATATATTTGAATGCCCCAACCCCGCCAACAAACACGTACCATTATACTTCTAGGTAAAGACCGTTTCTTGATACGGTACCAGTTGAATCGTCGTCTATGATTAAACTAGTTTAACGAGTCAAAGCGGTCTTGAAAACCACATCGCGAGATGGATTTCCAAACTGGTTTGAAAGACCACTTGACATCGCTTCCAAGACCCTTTGATTGTTCCCATCAAGGTCAAACTGGTTTCCACTAAACTGAATGAAAGAGGTAGTTAAGCAAGGGTCTTAACTTTAGAATGGTTTCCATTGAAACTGGTTTAAGAAAGTAGGTGTGACAGAGTTCAAGGTTTCCATGGTAGTTAAAATGGATGCAAATCTTTTTGGCTGATAGTGCAATCAGTTGCTTTATGGATGCGTTGAGCTGAATGCAGTGCTATAGTTTCTCTTGAGTCCATTGGCTGATGGTGCAATCAGGTACTTTGTGGATGCGTTGAGCTGAATGCAGTGCTATAGTTTCTCTTGAGTCCATTGGCTGATGGTGCAATCAGGTACTTTGTGGATGCGTTGAGCTGAATGCAGTGCTATAGTTTCTCTTGAGTCCATTGGCTGATGGTGCAATCAGGTACTTTGTGGATGAGTTGAGTTGAATGCAGTGCTACGGCTGGTTGAAGGGGACCAAATCCGCATTTACTTCACGATTTGGTTCCCGTTTACCAGCTAAAGCGCTACATTTTCCCGGAACAGAGAGACGAACAGTCAAGGCCTTGACAGACGATGCAATACCTTTGAGGATCGTAGGAAAGTGGCTCAGCATATTGTAGGATGGTTTGATCAAGGAAAGGCAAAAAATGTTGAAATATTCTTCTTCTTACGTAGAGGCTTTCATTCCTCTCCTCGTCAGATCAGTGCTCTGTGGTTGCCATGACAACACCTTGATTGTGAGATTGTTTCCCGATGACTCTAACATGGAGTGACATCGTCATGTGCATCATTTTCTCTCTTGGAGTTGATGCATCTTGAGCCCTGTGAATCCCCTGCAAGTTTCTACAACCATATTATGCATCTCCTCAGTGGGAGAATGATTATTCAAAGAGATGAAACAAATGATGAATGAATGAAACAAAAAGTAACATGATATGGAAATAATGCCAAGAAATCAACATGAAAGTGCAAGCTGTGAGTATAGTTCATCATGTAAAAAAAAGACAATATGTGATGCAATGGAGAAAATGAATCAAAAAATTATAAAATAATTTAATGTTGGCATATTGATTCACTGTGTACTTGAAAAAAAAACCAAAACAGGTGTTTGAAGAAAAAGGGGAAACATTAACTAC
Source organism: Lytechinus variegatus (assembly GCF_018143015.1). Classification (NCBI taxonomy): domain Eukaryota; kingdom Metazoa; phylum Echinodermata; class Echinoidea; order Temnopleuroida; family Toxopneustidae; genus Lytechinus; species Lytechinus variegatus. The sequence continues at coordinate 28,223,754 of NC_054756.1, read as the reverse complement.
CATTTTTATCAGTAAGATCCCCATGTATTTGCCACATGCCTTTTCAACATACAAAAATGCATGTTTGTATGAGACATGGCCCTTCCATGCAGTGCATTTTATACACCTGCGTGCTGCCTGCCATGAGGTGGCATCCCTCCCCGCGATCTCAGTGCGTGGGCGATGAGCGATGACTGACTACAGTCAGGACAACGTAATGAAGCCCAGAGACCCAAGGATCCCTTTGAATTTGCATGATATCCAGGCCAAATTGTGACGCACAAGTCCTCTTCGTTCTCCCTCAAAATTCTGGCGCTTTTCCTATTAACTCCTATATTGCCAGCAGCCTTATTGCACACCCGATACGCCACGTATCTGTTCCTTCTCGGAATGAAATGGATTAAAACTTCCTACGCACAGAAAGCTCACATCCTTTTTCTTTTGATGTCTCATGCACCCTCCCTCACCCTCCCCCTCTTTCTTTCTTTCTTTCTTTCTTTCTTTCTTTCTTTCTCTCTCTGTCTCTTTGTCTTTATCTGCATGATGATGACCTGCTAATTTATTTCGTGCCATTGAGATAAAGTATCACTCTGTAGGTGTACTTGTGTTAATGTGTCTGAACATATCACATACATGTAGCATAATATCCACAACAATTTGGATACAGATGGAACAGTTGCAGTAAATAGTGTTGAATGCCCCTATATCACTGGCACACTGATAGGGAGGAGGTGGGGGCATTGGGTGGCATGGCCCCCTCCCCCCCCAAAAAAATAAATAAATAAGTAAATAAAAAGATAACGACTAAGGGAGAATAAAATAAAAGGAAAGAGAGTAAGGTGTGAAATATGATACTATTTCTGAATATTATGACAAAACCTATTAAAAAATTGAAATTTTGTATTAAAAAACTATTAAAAAAATTTGCTCGCAGACTTCGTTCTCTTGAAGCTCTTTATCACTTTTGCCCCATATGCAAATTATAGCAAATGTATATCAATTCGTGTACATTAAGTTGCCTTTGAAATTTGTATTAAATACTGCCACTGATATTTCTAGTGAGGATTGCATTTGGATTGGCAGCAGACAGCCTAGTGGGATTTTAGTCTTACACAGAACATGACAATCCCTCATTGATGACCATAAAAATTGAACCGGTTCTTGTTAATCTAATCATGTTTGAATGAATTGAAATAGCATTCTGGTATGGTGAGGATATTGGTAACCATAATTTCAAGAAAATGTAAAGTTTATTCCTTGAGATTAAATGTAAAAAGTGGTTCATGACATAAACACACATCCAGTACAATAGATATCTGCGAGGGCATGAAAATTAGTATCATAAAGTTAAGTCATATTGAAACAGTTTGATCATAGGATTTGTGTAGCGCACGTATCCACCTTGCTATATGTAGGTGCTTAAGGCGCTCCTATATTACCCCGGCTAAGCTAGTACTGATTCCGGAGCGCACAGCTTCTTGAGGAATTATTTCCTACAGGTACCCATTTACTTCACCTGGGTTGAGTGCAACACAATGTGGGTACACTTCTTGCTGAAGGAAAACAAACCATGGCTTGGAATTGAACCCACGTCCTTCAGATTGAAAGACGAGTGTTTTAACCACTAGACCATGACGTCCCCACATGCCTTAGGCATCAGCCAAGGGCATGTATCAGACTTTTCGGAGGTGCATAATTTAGATCTTTCTCCTCTATTTGAACACTGTGTCCTCTTTTTTTTATGTGCAAAAATACATATTTAAATCAGAAGAAATGAATGAATAAAAGAGTCTTTGAAAACAATTTGTGGAGTAGCCTTTGTCATGAATTGAGAATCTGTGATGATAAATACTTAGATAAAATAAAACGTTGTGTTCAAGAACCTATCTTAACCCATTGCCTACTGGCTTTGAGTGATCTCTATACAAAGCCTATGGGAATGACAGAATTCAGTTGTTAACAGGTTAACCCATTGCCTAGTGGAACCATGTGATCTCTGTACAAAGCCTATGAGAATGACAGAATTCAGTATAGTCAGCAGGTTGAATTGAGTATTGACCCGTCAAAATTAAAATCAAATGTGTCAACATTTAAAAAGTCCTTTCCAGAACTTTGTAAAGTTTTTTTTTTTCAAAAGAAGATGTGTAATCAGGAAGTCCCTGTTCTTTTTAATACCTACATGTATTTCTCTATCTCTCTCTTTTTTTTCTTTTCTCTCTCTCCTCTATCTATATCCCTCTCTTCTTTTCTCCTAATCACGTCAGAAGAATTGCGTTGCCAAGTCTTGCATTACCCTCCCCATATTGAATGAGCGAAGCCGGGTCCTTTTCTTTTCAACATAATTTTCATTACATTAACCGGGAGGTTGTTGACGTCAAAAGGTATCAAAAGCATCAAATTGTACCTTTTTTGTTGGGATACGACTCAAATAAGGGTGATATTAGAGAATTCATCATGATGCCGAGGGGTAAGTGGGGGGGGGAGGGGAGGGGTACTAGTCTACTGGTGAGATGGTACTTCGATTTAGGATTAAAATCAATGAAATGAGAATATTTGTCTTTCTAGTGATACTGACCCTTTTGTTATGAATGAAATCAAGATCTGCGGCATGTTTCCTGATAAGTTTTGACATTTATTTTCACTGAACTATGTTGCTCTGAGCCTAATTTCAAGATTCCATTAAAATTCATGGTCTCCAAATTCAACGCATTTTCAATGTAAAAGTTTGAAAAAATTTAGAGACGGTTTTACTTTTAGTCGAGTGAAATTATGATTAATTCTAATTGATATATCCATGCATACATGTACATGTATAATGCAGATATTGAATGCATATCATTACCTCTATGCATAGTTTCAACTTATTACTTATCACCCGGCTAGAGCTGAGTTGCTATATTGGCACAAAAGCATTCGCGGAATAAATTCGAACCGAGTGCTGGACACCCCCATTCATATCACCTGCATGTATTGAATACAGAAAAATCTGGATGACTTTTTAAAGTTAATGAGTGCCATGGTTTTGGATCCATGACCTTCTGTTTAAAAGCCAAGAGTCTGAACCACATGCCCATGATGCTGCTACAACACTTAAAGTAAATAGGAACTAGCAGTCTTGTAACGCGCCACCGCAAGTCCTCAACTACTCAAATGTGGTCAGGTTAATAACCCATAATGCAACAGTCTGAGCAGTGTTACAGCCTTGTAACATTGGCCAACTTGAACGATAAAACACTATTAAATTCACCACTAATACATTCATACCGCAATAATTATGCTAACAAATAGTTTAACAAGTACATTTCCATTCAAAATATATTTTGTTTTTCCATGCAAATGAAAATTAACTTTTATCTGTATTATTAATAGTCTTGTAATTTATTTTTTAAGATTAGCTATTTATAACACACAATCAATTAAAGACAACATTCATTTGCTCCCCTTTAAAAGAAAATTCTGTAACAAGTTAAAAAATATGAAGTATAGTGTTTACGCCTCGGTATTGGTGAGTAGCATTATGAGTGTCTGTCTACCTGTAGCCAGCTGTGGCGTGTGTGGGAATCGACGTAAAGTATGCACCGGCATTGCAGGCAGAACAACATCGGCCGGGATGGGTTCGTAGTAGAGTGGGAATGATGGGAAAGAAGGAACATGGCTTGTTGAGTTATGACGTCAATCTGAAGGTGCTCAGGGATTGGGGTCGCTCTGGTCGTGTGTGGGTAGTGGAGAGAGAGAGGAAGAGAGAGGGAGAGAGAGGACAAGCTAATAGTGTGTGCTGAGTGTAGAGTGGGTAGCTCAACTATACCAGCATGGTGTGTGAAAGAGTGTGTGTTGTTGCTCGATGGAGATAGAGAGACAGAGGCAAGAAAAAAAGAGACAGAGGATATAGAAAGCAAGAGGGAGAAAGGAAGAAGGGAATAATTATGAATATGTACCCTGTATACATTGGAAAGAGAAAGCTATAAGACACAAATGAAAATAATACATGTATTTGGTTAAAAGTGTCTAGGTATAGTATTGAGCTTGAGAGAGATATGTAATATATGGTAAGAAATAAGGTTGTCTTTTCTTAAGTGTTATTAAAGCTAAATGAAGAAAAGGACAAAATTTATGTACAAGAAATGCACTTGAGTGTTAAGATACAGGATACCGTACATGTAGCTGCAAGATGAGAAGTTGTATATTGCACATTATCACCAACTTGAAAAAAGGGGGGACATAGTTTGTCATATTGCCCTATTCCAGGTTTTTTTTTCTATAGAAATTGAGGACACCATTCTTCAAAGTTCAATGAATTATTCTTCCAACATTCACCTTTTAATTTCATCATTCTTGATGACCTTTTATTTCATTCAAGTGAGAAACATATTTATGCAATTCAATGATGCAAATTTGTTATTCAAATCAATGCCAGGCTAATGCCAATCAAACATTTTCAGTTGATCCCATAGGTCAGATTCAAATACCATACATAGAAGAGCTATGTGCAATTTTAAAATCTATGATTTGAATATAAACTTATGGCTATTTGCATTTCTAAGCAATTTTCATTCCCTGTCCCATCTTATATTCATCCTTAAAACTATGTTAGCAGTCTTGATTTACTTAACAAATTATGCTTCTCTTTGGTCCCCATCTTTTGTGAAATTGTTTTCTTGTTTTTTAAATCATTTTTTATTTTTCATGTTTATAATTTATTAATTTATGCAGGGGTGTGAGTGTTCAGATTTTTATTTGATTTCAGATTTTTTTTGTTTTGATTTTGGTTTTCCTCTGTACAAAAATTATGGGAGCTCTTTATATTTCAGACTTTTTCAATACTCTTCAGCTTTTTTCAGATATTTTTATTTGTGACCACTCACACCCCTGTTTATGTTATTAATTTATTTTAATTTATTCATTCATCCTAAATATTGTTCTGTTTGATTGTATTGTTTTGTATTTTACTATGGTACCATACTGCCATTCTCACAATATAAATTCCTTGTAATTTTTAACAGTTTCTGACAGTAATATTTTTGGTATTTTCAGGAAATGTTTGAAATTTCTAATAACATTCCATGTTTCACCCATCGTGAAGCCATGTAGAACGTCAAACATAGATTTATATACAACATAATCCCCACAGCTGCGTGGTATTCTAAATGTTATATAAATCTTTTACCAGATTTACACAGTTATAGTCTATATGTTTTAGAGATGGGATAATTTATGCCATTGACTTATTCACCACTCTACTATCCATTGGGGTAATTTTGCACAGTGCATCGAGGCCAATGAACAATGTGTCATGTCAGCGGTAGTAGTGAAAATCAGATATTAATATACAATGAAACTACAGCCCTATTTTCACTAACTGTATATATGTCTTTCTGAAAAATGAGTATCCAAAAGAAAAATGGCATGAAATCAAACATCTACAATCAGCTAATTCTCCCTGTAGCTAATGATTAAAGGAACCAAAAACCCAAGAAGAGAAGTAATCTTATTGGAAAGAGTAAAATGAGAGGATCAATTTAAAAAAAGTTTCATCAAAATCGGTTATGAAATAAGCAAGTTATGGGAGTTTGAAAACTCTTGTTTTACTTTCTATGGACATCCTCAAATTGGCAAACGTGCTTCAAAATGGCTGATTTTGTGGACAACTCTCCATTTGTTTTATACACAAATTTTTCAGATTTTCCTCAATATCTTTCAAATTGCATCTTGCCTCCTTCTGAGCACAACATATGTCATGGGAAAATATAATCCACACCATATATGTCAAGGTCAGGAGGAGATAATGTGAAATATGTAGAATAAAGGGGAAAATCTGAAAATATTGTCCACAAATTCAGCCATTTTGAAGCACGTTTGCCAATTTGAGGATCCACATAGTAAGTACAACAAGACTTTTTAATCGTCCATAACTTGCTTATTTCATAACCGATTTTGATGAAACTTTTTTTTAAATTGTTCCTCTCATTTTACTCTTTCCAATAAGATTGCTTCTCTTCTTGGGTTTTGGTTTCCTTTAACTAGTCATGACAAAACTGATATTTCAGAAATTTCTACAGGTCAAGGGTCATTATTTTCTCAGCATACGTTCTTTTAGCAGTCTATGATATTATCCAAATTAGCAACATTTCAATTTTTAATGACTAAAATTTAAAGCATTTAAGATTCAAAATTAAATAAAAGTTCGGATTTGGATTTATATACAGATTTAAATCCAAATCAATAACAAAAAATCAAATCAAATCAAAACTGGGATCTGGATTTAAATCTTGAAGACTCAAATTGAAATTATGTTAGATTGAACTTCAATTTTATCTAACTTTTTGTTTAGATTAAAATCTTAAGAAAGATCAGAACCTAAATCATTTATTTTGAATATCTATAGGATTGAGTTTTTAACCCACAGTTGGACTGGTCAACATAAAGTTTAAGTTTTACATTTAAGTTTTTACAATATATTATACAATTCCACCTCCTCAGGCTTTACTATCTGATAACTGTTTATTTAAATAAATACACGAACATTCCATATTGACTGGATGTTATAATTACACATGAAAACAAACAAGGTTTTTGTTTTGATAAGTAATGTTTCTAAACATATATTGCCATTTCATACCAATTTTATTTTTGTATATTTGTAAACCCCGACTAGTGAGGAGAGCTTCATAACAGAAACTAGTTTTTCTTTTAGTCATCCCCAGGCACTAGTCAGTGGTAATTTCTTCTTCTTGTACTTATTCTTGATGTCTTTTGCCTGGAAATAAAATAAATAAATAAATAAATAAAACAAAATAAGTTGTTGACCTTTGATATGCCTCACAATTTGAAAGAAATATCATTTCACTTGTACACAACACATACACATCAGTAATTTCTTTAAATTCAAATAAGACAGTTTGGTTACCTTGATTGTAAAACAACCCTTATTAAAAATCTCTGTCATTTAGAATCGAACATTTGCAGTGTGAGTCAATTACAATGTATAAAAACTAAAAACAATTCCAATAAAATAGTAGGGGAAGGCGGGGTAAGTTGAGCATAGGGGCAAGTTGAGCCACCAGCCCCAGGCCAATAATGAATGAGTCAGACATTGTGGTGGTGTCGTGTATTGATGACCCATAGCATAACCCCTAACCCCACCACATTGTTTTCAACTTTGAAACAAAAAGTAGTTTTTTAGAGGGAAAAATATGAATTTCAGCCAAAAAAGTAAAAAAAGAGTGTGAAATAGATAAGTGCTTTATAAACACACACGTCTTTAAATATAATAAAGACATGATAACAACATTATTAGTCCAGGTATGGATCTTCATTCTTGTCATAGTCTTTTATATGATGGATGCATAATAAATGTGTGGATACATAATTATCGCACTAAGTTCGGACTGGGGTAAGTTGAGCCAAACAGCATGGGGCAAGTTGAGCCATGGTAATTCCTATGGTAATGTATCTTAAAAAACAAACAAACCATAAAAATCGATTGAAATGCTGGCTGAAAGGAGCAAATTTACATGACTGCTCTTTTCCTTTTAAGGGATGTTAGTATTTATAGAGAATTAGCAAGTGAAAACACTTTAAACAAAAAACTGACATGCTGGTTCTCCCCTCATACATTTTGTACATAGTTTTTGTGGCTCAACTTACCCCAGAAGGTGGCTCAAACTTACCCCATATATGGGGCAAGTTGAGCCATTTGACATCGTTTTTTCAAAGGTCACGATGACTTTCAGTGTGGGGATAGAAAGTTATATATAGGTGGAAAATATTTCAGAAGAATTAAATTTCAAGGCAAGGTACTTATTTCGACAAGATTATTAATCATATCAATTCTAACATGCAAAAAGCAAAAACTGTCACAACTTACCCCGCCTTCCCCTACCCAATTTTGAGTAAAAAGCAATCATGCACGTTTGTTTTGTGCAATGATAGGTCAAAAGCAGTTCAATGGGTAGCTTTTAAACAATAACTGCATAAAATTTACGGTAGTTAGCCACATTTGGTATTACTTTACTCAAAGAAACATTCAATGTTTTTTTTTTTACTCAACATCAATATGGCAACATGAAAACATTATTGCAAGAAAGCACTTGACCACTAATAATTCATTAATGCCAATATCCTCTGAACTGGGCCACATCTTACAAAGAGTTATATTGGGATTCAATCAACCTCAACTATATGGAAATCCATGAATGTCAAAATATTTTTTATAGGAAAATTCGCACAATGTCCTTCGTTAACAAAGAGAAGCAAGTGCTCTGACTTTTTAAGAAAATGATAAATGTATTAATATCCATCTTGACTAAAAAAAACATTTTGAACAAACATGTACTTTTGGTGTTGATCTTGACATTGCTGGCTTTCAATACATGTGGTTGATTGGATCAATAGCAAATCTTTGTTAGACATGACCCCAGGGCCCCGTCTTACAAAGAGTTGAGATTGATACGATCAATCGCAACTATGGTCGGCCATCAACGTCCACATATAAAATGCACGTTTGTAAAAAAAAATTCTAGATTTGAATGTATATCCATAAATTCATTGATTTCTTGACAATTTGGTGTGTTCTCCTTTGTTTACAAAGAATATTTTACAAATTTGCTTTAGAAGAAATTATGACACTGATGGATTTCCATAGAGTTAGGATTGATCAGGTCGATGGTAACTCTTTGTAAGACAGGGCCCAGATGTGGTTCTGTATTAAAGAACACTGACATGTGCAGAATGCAGATTTGGTTCTACAGAATTGTTAGAATATATACACCTTGTGCAGCATTTTATGGTTTGGTTGTAAAAGACATTGATTTCTACATAACTTATGCAACCAACAGAAAATTGAGTGAGCGCAAAAATGTTTTGAACTTAACACCTTCGAAAACTGTTATTACGGTGTGAAAAGGTTGCTCAACAACAAACTACGATATATCTTATCAGTGGATGAATACCTTTTTGTTATTTGAATGCATGATAAATGAAAACCTCACAAACACCATCAGAACAATTGTCAGAATTATGAAAGAAGAGGTGGAAGGATTATAGGGAAGGAGAAAAAAAAGGAGGGAAAAAAATTCCAGGGCCCCCTTAAACTTCAATCATGCAAGTTAGTCAAGATGCAGTGACGTCACTAGATTTGACTGACGTAGGCTATTTGAATTTTTCACCCTTCCTTACTGTAATATCACCTAAATGAGGTCTTATGCTTCTCCACGGCATATGCAGTTTACAACGTGCAGTGCCTTCAAACGTAACTCATTGCATCCATTGTGGGGAGGATATCAGTTGTATTCCTCTTTTTTTTCTGTCCTTGCTTGTCAGATGGTTTAATTCAAATATAAGTTTTTTTCTAATTTTTTTTGGATAAAGGTTATAACTTACTGATGAATCAATTTGGTAATATATATTTTTTACCGTACATATTTGTTTGGAAATATCATATAAATTGCTGCCCATCTCCCCTTGGAAGAATAATAATGAAATCAATCAAACAAGAATTTTGTTTTTATGAAAAATGTTTGTATAAATATGAACTTGATAAGGGGGATTTAAAGTCATTCGAAATTTGGAAAATCAATTTGAGTGTGAAGAAAATTGATACTCTGCAAAAAATATTCCTGAAATGATCACATTTGGTTCTCCTGATATCTCTGTGAAATTGAAAATTAAAATACTCGGTAAGCTTTTATTGAAAAAGGTCTGCCTTTAATACCGCTAATATTTTCAAAAGTTTATAAGCCAGGGAATTAAACTTCATGTTGTTATCAAAATAACATGTCTTTTTGTGCCACATTACTAATCATGATTAACAATAATGATGATAATTGTACATATTGTGCAATTTCTATTTGTATATACTCAACTGGGCATTACAATAACAACAAGTAAAATAAAAAAACAAAACAACATAGATAATCATCACTTTACCTCAATTCATTTTTTTTTTCTAGTCTTTCTCTGCAAAATTCAAACTTTTATTTACAAAATTGGGATTATGTTATAAGTTTTTAACTTTTTAAATGATCCCCCACATTTACATATACTGTTTCTCTTCTTGTCTGATTTAAGTATTGTTCACATTTTGGTTTATTGTTTTGTGTAGTGTATGTTTTCTTTATGCACTGGAATATATTGTACTGTATTTTGTAATACTATCTTTACTCTGTATTGTTTTTTTTTTTAATGAAGTGTGGAAATAAATGAATCAATCAATCAATCATTTGAAAAGTCAATACCGAAAAACTTTTTTAAATACTGTTTTGAAAGTGTGTGTTATTGTATCCCTGATCAGTGCATTTCATAATAGACAGTAAAATATTTTAATTTTAGAATTTGATATATACCCTTTATCGTAATTTGATTATTATCATGTCATTGAACTCATTTATTAATTCTTGATATCTGATACAAATTAAACAACAAAAACATTGAAAGGCCATAGGTATAAGAGGGATAATGCATCTCCAGTAATTTTGCAAAAAATATTTTTTCAATAAATTTTCTCTTATACATCGCTTTGATGGTTTAGAAACCTGTACATCCTTGTGATTTATATTTTTATAGAATAAGGAGAATCAAATTTATTTCCAAATAAAATTGGGGTACATGTATGTAGATGAATGATTTAGCAAACAAATAAGCTATGACATTTAAAAGAAAGATTAAAAAAATAAATCATCACTAAAATTAAGTATTGCTAATCATGAATCAGATTCAAATGAGAATATTATACCCCGTGAGAAATTAAAAAAAAATAACACCTCACAAATCCCCAATTTAGAAAAAATATGTCACAAGTGCATAATCATTATATATGACTAGAAGAGATGTCTTATGCCAAATAATTTGATATCATATTTATGGCGTATGTGTTAATGCTAAGATGATCAGGAGATATTCTTTGCTGTGATGTAAATTTTGATTTGCGCCAAAGTAAGGTATGAATGCAACAAATGAACCCCCCCCCCCCACCCGATGCCAATGATGTCATAATCCTACATGAGTTAGTAAACATATTTGCAAATCCCTTCATTAACTTGAGAATTGATACTAAAAGTGTTTATTGAACAATTATAATGTTAATTACTGAAAAAGTGTTTTGAAATGGATTCTGATGCAACCCTTGTAGAATTATGACATCAATGACATCTGAATTCATTCATTGCAGTCATGCCTTACTTTGGCGCAAATCAAAATTTACATCACTGCAAAGAATACCTCCTGACCATCCAAGCATTAAACACATGCCAAATAAATGTGGTATCAAATTATTTGGGAGAAGATACTCTTTCCAGTCATATATAATTCTTATGCATTCATGATATATTCTTTTCTTAAAATGGGGATTTGTGAGGTGGTAATTTTTTTTTACTGAGATGGTAGAGAAATATCGTTTACAAATATGTTTTCTTCACTTTAAATATACATGTACATGCATATCTTGTTTGAAAATATGACTTACTAAGAAAAGGAACAGACAAAAAGTAAGGTATGCATTAGAAAAATTCCTAATTATTTTGAAAAAAAGTAGATTGTTCTTATGAGATAAATAAGCATAATCAATCAGTACATGTATTACTGCTTAGATCTAAATTCTTCACATTCACGTGTCTCTAATAAGGTGTTTCAAAATGCATTAGGATAGAAAAGGCATTTTATAGGACTTGATAAAATGTCAAATATGACTGGGAAATGTATATTCTTTGCATGTCAAAAGAGAGAAACTATACAAAGTTATTATTGTCGGAAAAAATCATATATATTGGGCGGCCAGTGGTTGCAGGCATCCAGCCCGCTGGAGTCCCGCCGTTCTCCGACCACTGTCCGCCGGTGGTTTCCACTCGGTGGCAGTTTTTCAAACCCTGCTTTAGAAAATTGTCATTTTATACACCCCAGTGCTTGATCGTATAGGGATTGTGTGTTTTTGTGTGTGTGTTTGTCTATGTAGAAGAAATATGTGACTTTCCAATGAGTGCAAAAAGAAAAATGGCTGCCTCACTTTGAGCATTTTACATGAGTAACAACCATAAGTCGATATATTGTATATTCTTAAAATAGTTTTTAATTAGTTTCTCTTAAAATATCACTAATGACAGCATATAGAACTCAGATGTTTTCCACAGTTTGATGACAGGTGTATGAAAATACTATTCATTATCATCATCATCCATGTTATTTCATGTAGCATTAGTTATTCTTTTGTGACTATAAATAAAGTTTAGTTATTTTTCTTTTGTAAATGCGTTTGATGAGTGTTCTATTTTTTCCCAATTCCGTCATGAATGGAATTAAATATAGAAGCAAGATAACTGGAAGGTTTTCAATAAGATTTATTTGTTTAATTCACAAAAGCACATAGAGATGTGATGTTGTCACTGTGACATGCACTATTTAACAATGTTTCTTCTTAATATTATTAGTATTACAGTATTCCACCGATTTGAAATAAACTTAGATCGGCAGTGAATTTAAGTGACCAGCCAAATATTAGATTTATATTTAGATAAAAAGATAGATTTGATGTTTAAGATTAAAAATAAATCCAATAGTTCTGTAAATCCTTGAAATTTAGAATGTACATAACCTTACACTTCAGTGTTCTTCCTTGCTAACTGTTTTCTTCACAAAATTATAATGGTAAACACATCTGTCTACACAGAAAAACACTGTTTGAAATTTTATACAACGGTGTTATGAACTTGGCAGTAGTTGTTTAACCATTTAAACAAGCATGCTTTATTTATTGAGAAGTGAATATTCGAAATTCATATCTGTTCTTTCAGGTATAAGACACTAGTTAAAACTATAAACAGCATTTTTATTGTGTAAAAATTACACAATAGTAGCAGATTCCAGTTTCATTCATACACTGACCAGTCAGTGATATCTTGTTCACATACATGTAGGATATTGATGCAAAACTTACCCGTGTTTGAGAAGAAAATTACTTTCAGAAAATGTTAGCATTTTTAACAGGTGGTTATTCTGTAAGGTGCCATAATTTCAATTGCAACTAAGTTGGTCATATCCTTTTTTTTTACTTTCACTTAATTTGTGCCTGTTTATTTTGATAATTTTCATTACATGGACATATTGTTATAAACATTTTAATTATTCAAGGGATACACTTAAAGTAAGAATCAATTGAAAATTTATTTCATGTCATACGTAATATAAAAAGTAGGCAAGCAAAATTTTCACTAGAAAAAACAAAATTATTATGGTCAGTTTGATCATTTCTTGGGAGAAATACACTGACTAATACAGGGACAAGAATATTGTTTTAGAGTAAAATAAAACAAAGATAAACTAGCAAAAAAGGTAGATTTATTCATTGCATCTGTATAATAGTGCTTCATGCATATGGAGTTTAGCGGTCCGTGAGTGGCCATTTTGTTGACATTTTAGAAAGTTGCCAGCTCACTGTGTAGCTAACAGTGGTGCCACAGGCAAAGACTGGATGTATTCGGGGACAGAAAAGGAAAATTATGGTCTTCTATATTTAGAGAGTCTTTGTATTTCTGATAACTGTTTTCTGATTATGAGCAGGGGTTTGGCATAATTGATCACACGTAAAAGAAAAAGGGATGATGTTGGATAACATATTTATTCCAATCTGTTTTTTAGAAAAAAATATGACATGCGTTCTTGCTTACGTGTGCTTTGTTAGAGCTTGGAGATAAAATTGCAAAACAGTTATAGGGCCGGAAGAATCTTAAAATACACAGAGGATTAGGTGGAATCAGTTGTCTTTAAAAAAAAGGAAAACATGATCTATATAAATATCTATTTTGTGTGGGTTGATGAACTGAATAATTGCTTTTGTCAACTATAAATAAAACCTAAACATTACTCTGTTAAGATTGAGTGATATTGGATTTTGTTTAGTCAATGGCCGGATACTGTGCATTATCAGTGACTTGCATCCATTTATCATTGATTAATTTAATCATTATGTAATTTTGTTTTATTACTTTGTATGTTTTCACTTTCTAAAATGTAAATGTAAATTTACTTTGTATGTTTTCACTTTCTAAAATGTAAATGTAAATTTACTTTGTATGTTTTCACTTTCTAAAATGTAAATGTAAATTTACTTTGTATGTTTTCACTTTCTAAAATGCAAATGTAAATTTACTTTGTATGTTTTTACTTTCTAAAATGTAAATGTAAATTTACTTTGTATGTTTTCACTTTCTAAAATGTAAATGTAAATTTACTTTGTATGTTTTCACTTTCTAAAATGTAAATTTACTTTGTATGTTTTCACTTTCTAAAATGTAAATGTAAATTTGTTTTATTACGTTGTATGTTTTCACTTTCAAAAATGTAAATTTATGATATACACGTATAGGCTGCACTGATTTATCTCGGTTGAGCATTCTTTAAATTGGCAACAAAGGGCTCTGTCAATTCCTTACATTAAAAATTCATTCTTTGCAGGTTTCTTACCATCTTTTTATTAAAAAAGTCATCACTTGACATTTATCGGACTGTTTATGAGAAATCTCTTTGCTTTCGTCACAAATTCAATTGAATTAAAGCATATTCTATACAGTAAATTATTTTACTTCATTTAAACAGAAAAAGCAAGATACATTATTTTGTATCAATAAGTTTCTTGTCCATTTTGTTGTAGGTGGAACATAATAAAAAAAAACAGCAACATAAGTGCAGTCCGTTCAATCTATCTGTTTCAATACTATGTATCATCTAGCAAAAGTAGGTCAATGTATTGTTTAACAATCTTACTGAATTTTACCACAACAATTATTTTCCATACTCTTTTCTCTTACAAACTTGTCTGTCAAATTTTCTACAAAATAATACTCAATTTGAAAAAAAAAACACGTTAAAAATCACACTTTCTCTTTGGTTGGTCATGTTCCAAATGCATTAAGTAGGTGAACTGTTGCAATTCTCTTTCTCTCGAAAGGAAACCACCCCAACTTTTGGTAAATAATCAGTAATGTGATTTGATGACTTAAATGTAGAGACAGCCATACCATTTTGATTCTCTGATTCTAATAAAAAACTTTTGAAAAAAATCTATACCAGGTATAATGACTGAAATTTAATTTCAATTGTTAGTGACAATTTGGAATTGAAATCTTACACAATATCTTACAGAGATGTAATGACTGATATGTCATTTCAATTAGGTGAGACTTACTTCTCAATAACCTTTTTAATTGAAATCCTACAAATTATGCAAATATCATTTTGATTACATAATACTTAATGGAAATTTGGAATTGAAATCTTCGAAATCCTAAGTAGCAATTCGAAGTGGAAATCTTGCAAAATTGGTAATGAATTGAAACCTTACAATTTTACAAAAGTGTGATGATTGGAATGCTGTTTTGTTTTAATTGTAACTTTGTGAACATGTGGAATTGATATCTTTGAAAATATGTATATGAATTGAAGTCTTACAAAATTGTAATCGCTAATCACTTACATGTAGTTGACATGTTAATTGAAATTTTTTATTAACAATTTGAAATTGAAATCTACAAAAAATGTGATGAATGAAATATCATTTTAGTTGCTTGATATTTTTGACAATATGAAGTTTAAATTGAAAAAAAAGTGTTGCAAGTAACTGACTGAAGTATCAGTTTGTTAGTATTTTAAATGTTCAAATTGAAACTTTTTTAACTTCATGACTTCAATTTTGCCCGTATTTATCAGATTTGTGTCACTTCTTCTTTTACCAAGAGGATGTATTTTATCTGATAATGGATTAAAATATTTAAAATGACTTATTTAAGCATTTACAGATAGAGGCCTCAAAATGATATTTTTTTTTAATGATATGACTTAAGGGCATTTGAAAATTAGATAATGAAACAAGATGTCAAGTTATCCTTCTTCCCTTTCTATGGTAAAAATGATATTCCATATCATTATTTTCTGTAAAATGTTTTCAGTAAAGTGGTAATATGAGTGAAAAAAATATACATGTAACAATTTTTTGTTCATGTTTTAAAAGATGCTCCAGGAATTTATTGAACAAGAACATACCATAATTTGTTTGTATCGCCTTTGTGTGCATGTCCTATTCTTTTCTTTAAAAAAATATTTTTATTGTTTTTATTTGTTCAAAGTCAGATCTTACCACATTTTTTCTTTGTTTGAGAGAATTTACCCAAATATTTTCTATTGGTTGAAAGGAAATATCCAACTAATTAAATTTGCTTTTATAGTTACTTTTTTTATTTTCCAAGTTTACATTTTCAAGTTGTGAAAAAAGAGGCAATTGTTGACTTACCAGTTCTGCAGTATTATTCAGATTTCCCAACAGTGTGCACTTGTTCTATTCACTTATCCTTCACCAAAAGTAATTATCTCTCTCCATTTCACACAGTGTTCCTTTCCATAAACAGGCATTGCTTTCTTGATGATAAACACTTTAAAAAGACATAGTTGCTTCAAATGGTAGCGACTTCTCATTAGCGACTGTTGTTTGCCACTGAAGGAGTTGTGATGTCTTACGGCTCCGTCCGGGTGGTTTTCTTGATCCTGCAAAGTTTTGTCTCGCTTTTCTGCTGCTGCTCCTGCCGTTCCAATATGGCCTCTCATGGTCCGACGACACGAGTCCTTCTAGCTTCTCCATACAGCACCCATTGCTCAAAAACATTGCTCTGCTGTTTTCCTCATGTTGTACTCCTACAGGCTTGTACCTTCAAATCAAACATAAGATTAAGAAAAATAGTGAGAGTTCTGAGCTCTTTTGTTGACATCAACGGAAAGAAAGGTGTTTCAGGAGAGGTGGCTGCTCTTGGGCGCTACTGATAAAGGAAGAGGGTTTCTTATTGTACTTTAGGAAAAGAGAAGAGATGAGTTGGCAAGAGTGTTATATGGAGATGCTTAACAGTGGGCTATACGTTGATAAGAGAGGAGCATGGGTGAGGAGAGTTGTGGAGGGAGGGAGAGAGAGGGAGAGATCACCGTGATGATGAGGAGAAGAGAGTGAGAGAAGCAAGAGGAGATGGTGGGAGAGACGAGGAGGAAACAACACTCGCCTCTGACGATACGTCGATGATGAGAGAGAGAGAGAGAGAGCAAAGGCGAGTGATGGAATAGGAGGAGGAGGCAGCAGTGTGGATTCCATGTGGCTTGTCTTCCACCAGACACGCATGGCCTGCCTCTTCCCGTCGCCACGGCAGCAGCGAGCATCGGAGGATGTGAGATCTCCGGCAAGCGCCAAGCATCTGACTGCTCTGCCGGTGATGTCATCTAACTTTTATACTCCACCCAACACCATGCTACCTCCACGGGGTGATATTGATGATGATAGTGATGATGATAACAGTCATTCTGTCATATGAATATATATATGCATGTTGTGTTCCTCTGTTGTATAGCCGATACAAAGTGTTTGAACACCGCTAGTGGCCTGTCATACTTAACCTCGACACGTGAAGCTCAGGGTTGTGTCAGTTGGGTTAGCATCAAATTATGTCAACATTTTCTTCATTGCAGTGACAATTATGTAATCAGTAATCATCAAAGTGATGATGAATGATTGTGATAATGAGACATACTTTTGATTTGACACAGCCATTGATATTATCCTTGACATCAAACTACCATCAATGCATGCAATGCAGCTTGTGTTGTTGCTCGTTATGATTTTCTTTGAGATTACTTTAATCAAGAGCTTCAAAGCAACGGAAGGCTCAAGTAGAAATGGAAATGAATATTTTATAATAATAATAATAATAATAATAATAATTAAGACTAATATCGCGCCAAATATTATATATATATTATTATATATTAGCAAGGATGTTAATGAAATTTTTCACTACTAAAAATGTATTAGAGTTATTATAATTTGTTAATACTGCAACAAGGAATTTGTCATTGTAAGTATTACTTTCACTTGAAGTATAGAAAGTACTAAATGTAACTTTATATTTCACTACATCAACTACATATACTTCTATTGTATACTTCTCCTGTTTCTAGCATGAAAACTTTGACTACATGTATACTCTCCTCCTCCTCCTACTACTCCTACTACTACTACTACTACTAAAAATAATAATAATAATACTATACTACTAATACTACTACTACTACTTCTACTACTACTACTACTTCTACTACTACTACTACTACTACTACTCCTCCTCCTCCTACTACTACTACTACTACTACTACTACTACTACTACTACTTCTACTACTACATGTACTACTACTACTACAACTACGTCTACTACTACTACTACTTCTACTACTACTACTACTACTACTGCTACTATACTACTACTAAAATGATAATAATACTATACTACTATTGCTACTACTACTAGTAATTCTTCTTCTTCTACTACTACTACTACTACTACTACTACTTCTACTGCTACTACTACTACTTCTACTGCTACTACTACTACTTCTACTTCTACTTCTACTACTACTACTACTACTACTACTACTTCTACTTTTATTACTACTACTATTACTTCTAATGATGCTTCTTTTACTCTACTACTAATACTACTACTACTACTATACTACTACTACTACTACTACTACTTTTACTACTACTACTACTACTACTACAACTACTACTACTACTACTACTACTACTACTACTACTACTACTACTACTACTTCTACTACCACCACCACCACCACTATTAAATTAGTATCACTGGTGTTGCTGCTGTTGCTACAACTTCTGCTACTCCAACTAGTGCTGCTACTGCTACTACTAATCCTTATCTTTCCCTTACATTTCTACTTCTTCTCCTTTTTATTCCCTCTGTTGCTCTGTTTTCTTGTCTCTCATATGATAATTATCCTCTTATTCTTTTTTATTCATGCTCTTTCTTCATCCCTATCCACTTATAAACTCTACACCCAAATCAGATCCATAGGGAGGGAATCTAAATAATATTCTAAAATTGAAAATTAAGCATATAACTTTATCTCAAATAAAGTATTCTTTAAATAGGTAATTCTGGTTTGACCTGTATGTCCATTCAAAGTGGAAAATGCAACACATTTTTAGTAAGTAATTTACTTAATGAGACATTTTATTAAATATTTGAATGAAGAAAATATATTCTATGAAATAAACCAATTTAAGGCATAGTTTAACGTTGATTTGACTTTTGAATCTGAGCTAAAACGTCTTACTATACTGGCCAGCTGTGTCAGTGATATGTTATCAAAATGAAGACCCCCCCAAAAAAGAAGATATTTAGTTATTTTTTTTTTAAATAAGACATTTGTAATGTCAACTTATACTTGAAATGTTAGCTAACAACATAAAGAATAATGGGGCGCACTATAAAAAAAAAAAAGAAACTTTCGAAAAAGCATGTTAAGCAATTAGCCCATGTGTTTTTGTTACATTTACAAACAAGAATACAAGGCATGCTTTTGTATTGCCAATTCAGATTTTTAAAAAGAGAAGGCTTAATTAGGACAAGTAGACCTTAAGCCACAACTTTTTTTCTATTTTAGACAATGTCATATAGATGATTTTCTTTGCATTGTGATAGGTAATAGTACTTAAACCAAATGTTGTGCAAATGAACTTACATTCGTTGAAATGTGGGATATTGTTAGTTTCATTTTCGTAAGTACTACTGTAGTATGATTACCATAATAATAATAATAATAATAATAATAACAATAATAATAATAATATAATATAATAATATCATATATTAATAATAATATTAATGTTATTATTATATATTATTATTATTAATATGGAGCTTTTATATAGCGCTTATTGCAAAACAGTTTCTAAGCGCTTTACAATTTAAACAGAACGTGAATAAAACGATAATCAATTTAAATAGAAACAAAGTATGAATATAAGTGTACAATTGTAAGAGGTAATCAATTACCATTTTAGCAACAGTATTTATTCATCATTTTATTGTTATGATTGTTTTTATTTATCAATTTCCATTTTTTGTTTATAGTTGCGGTAGTAGTAGTACCTTATTTCATGTTCAATTTCATTCATTTCCATTTTTTTAACTATTTTTTTTTTTACAAATCATTGAATCCGAACATGCAATTCAATATGAAGTAAACCAATTAAATTACATACAAGTTCTTATAAAAAATGGATAAAAATTATAGGAGTAAATAATAAAAAATATAAAAGTTATAGTAAGTAGTTGTAGTATATATGTCATCACTTTCATTGACAAAGTCAAACACTGTAATTCCCATACTAAATTCTATTATACAGTGCGTATCAAAAAAAAGTTTACACTTAGAAAAAATCGTGTAAAATCATACATTTATCATATCCCGCAAATTTTTCCACGTTTTAACATTGGTACAGATCCATTTAAGCAAATGACGATATAACTGTCGAAAAATATTTCCGCTTGAGTGAGCAACACTTACTTTTGAAAAGTCAGTGAAAAAATATTTGCGCAGAACTTTGAAATAGTTAAGCGAATAAAATTAGACGATAATCATGAAGAACACATGGAATTCAGCTAGTAAAATGGATTTGAAGTTAGCTTTTACCCTTTTTTTAACTTGTTTACTTGCCCGAACTCTTCGAAGAGTGCATTGCGCCCCATCCCACTCCCCAACGCACCGAGGCCATCGTGACGATATTTGCTTTACACTAAGCTGTGATTTACAAATTACATGAAATTGCTTATGCTTGATTTTGTTAATCATTGTCAAGCATGGAAAAGGTGTGGAGAACAATATTAAATAAAAAAAAATAATTGTAAACCCACTTTAAATGATAAAAACACAGTGAAAAAATGCTGAAGATGTCTCATATAAACTTTTGTTCAGATTCAGTTATGTCCTCAGATCCGCAGCTGGCACAAAAAGGGTGAAGGTTGTGCTTACTAAGTGCTGAAATTTCAATTTAGGTGGCAAAATAGCTACAAAATGCTTGAATATATCCGTTTTATTTCAGTTGACTAAAAGTGCAAGGGAAATGTATGAGCATGGAGCTAACAGAGATAGCTCTATGGTATGAGTAATGTTGTGCAGGGTAAGTTTGATTTTGCCCTTTCCCTTGACACAGCGTGAAAACGAGCATTTCTGCGCAAACAGATTTCTGCGAGCTTTACAAAAACGGACAGTTCTCATTCAAATGTACCATTCTGTCAAATTTTTTACTTTCATTGGATAGATGAGACCCAAACCCAAGAATTCATGTGAACAAATTACCCACATGTTGTATATTTTTTAATTCCCAGGGATTTTTCAAAGTGTAAACTTTTTTTTGATACGCACTGTATATCTGTTGCTGCTGGTGTTTAATACCAATATTTTAAAATCTATTTGAAAACCTTTGAAAACATGTTTATCTAAATATCATCATAGCATTTCCAATTCCAGCAGCTTTCCCTTATCTTTTATTCCTTCATTTTCCTAACACGCAATGATACCTTTGTAAGGTGTAATGCGCTATACAAAACTGTTCTATTACTATTATTTTCCTGTTCAAAGAGCATTCTTGTTTACAATCAACATGTCTTGGAGCAATGCATTCAGAATAGTAAATAAGGGAAGAATGAATACATTTTGATTAGTATAGAAATAAACAATATTAATTAAGAGTGTTGATGTGGTTTACTGATGTTAATCTTGTTTGCGTCACTGAGTGGGGTCACACCCAAGCCTACAGAAAAAACCCTCACTAGGTTGAAGAATACAACAGCTTGTGATTTGTTGTTAGTATTTTTAATTTATAGTTTGATGTCTCACTTATCTCTCACTCTCCCTCTCTCTCTCCCTCTCTCTGTCAAATTTCTTTTCCTCTGACGTATCTATTTACGTGATGCATTATTTGTGGAACTTAATTTTCTATTCATGAGTGGAGAAATTGAATATATGGGCAAAGTTCCTCTGGTGACAAATATTTCCGTCACCGTGGAACATGTATATTTCCTTTCCATTTTTTATACAACTTAGATTTCTTTACACAATATATTTTGATTTTACACAATGTAGATTGTTTTTATACAACATAGTTTCCTTAACACAATGTGGTTTGCTTTTACACAATGAAGATTGTTTTTATACAACTTAGTCTGCTTTTACACAATGTAGTTTGCTTATACACAATAAAGATTGCTTTTACACAACATTTTTTACAATTTAGAATATAATTTGCTTTTACACAATATTGTTTGTATTTTACACAACATATTTTGCTTTTATACAATATAGTTTGCTTTTATACAACATAGTTAGCTTTTACACAACATAAGTTTGCTTCTACACAGCATAAAGTTTTCTTTACTGAACAGAATTTCGAAAGCAATGCATGATTTGAATGTGGATTTATTCGCTTTTTAATTTGCTTTTATACAGCATAATTTGTTTAAATTTAGGATATAATTTGTTTTTACACAATATTGTTTGTATTTTACACAACATAGTTTGCTTTTATACAATATAGTTTGCTTTTATACAACATAGTTAGCTTTTACACAACATAAGTTTGCTTCTACACAGCGTGAAGTTTTCTTTACTGAACAGAATTTCGAAAGCAACGCATGATATGAATGTGGATTTATTCTAACTCAGTTTGCATAACAAGGTGAAGCAACCTTTTTTTATGGCACGAAGACATATCATGGTGTGGGGCTTCAAAATAGTCAAACCTTGCATCTGTGCTTATTATTCTATAAGTAATGAGGTACCATATTGTAAATTGGCTTTCATTTTAAATTATATTTAAACACAATTCCATGTAAAAAGATCCACTTGTTATCAAAACATATGATTCTGCTCACAGTTTCTTATTCTAGTATGGTGCTCTTCAAGACAAAAGTGTGATTTCTGTGGTCCGCCCAGCTAACAATTATAAAAATAATATACATTTATATCAGGCTTTGAGAAAGTATAGTGGGAATTATTTATCCAAGGTTGGACTGGCAATCACTATTTTCTCTGAGGAGTGAAGCCCCCCCCCCCCCAAGGAAAAATAGTTATTATTGCCATTCCAACTGAAGATTAATAATTCCCACAATACTTTGAAGGAAATGCCTGATATATATTTTTTATACCCCTCTCTAACTTGTGGACCTTGTCATTGCTGATATGTAACCAATCTAGACCAATTCTCATGTTGCCAGACCTAGTCCTCAAAATGTAGGCCTGTTGAGCTATTAATTCTAACCAGTTCCTGGGTAGACTGCGTGCGGCTTCTACCCGACTGTAGTTAATGGGAGGTCCGCTTCGCTGCGTGCGCCGCTGCAGTTGCACTCAAAATCAAGTAAAAGCGCAGGCTAACTAACGGATCTTGAAACACCTTGTTACTTGTATGATTTGAATAATCCTGTATGAAAGGCCGTCATGGAATTAAATTTTCTGCATGATAATCTAGACCCGATTCCACACTACTTTTTTTTCTTCAGATTGTCGGGAAGTAATATAAGTGAGAGCTTGTATTTCATTTTGTTTATTTATTTTTGCGGATATTGGGACACGGAGCATGCACAGTTCAATTTTGAGGGAACATTTCTAGCATGAGCGTGCGCAGTTCTCCCCATGATAGTATATCAAAAAATATACGGAGCTAGAAGAAACTATACGGAGCTATTTGCAGTGATGTGCTTTCCTATAGAAATTATACTTTGTCACATGACCGCAAATTGGCCAATCGTTTATGTAGAATACTCATGAATATTCATATGAGGGATATAATGATTAATATTAATTAGTGTGATTAACGGAATATCACATACAAGTCTTTATGGTATATATTTCTTCTCCATTAGAGGAATATTTAAAATCTCAATATGTTCTAGGGTGGATGATGATGAAGAATACTTATAACACTTTGATAATGTGACTTCAAGCAGACTCAAAGTTTAAAATGGCATAATACAGCAATGCTCAACTAATCAAGATCATTATGCCCTCCTAAAAAAAAAATGTTTCCAATTGCAATAATTGTATAGATCATTAGCTAAGAGTATACATTAATTGCAATTTAATAGGTCTCTAGTTTCTTGTTTTTAATAGATTCTTGTCGGTAAGCGTAAATTCCAATATGTAAATCATCATCATCAATACCATTAACATCATCATCATCATCACCATCGTCATCATCACAACTACCACCACCACCACCACCACATCATCATCACCTTTATCTTCATCATTACAAAGTATTCATATTATAGCAGCTATTGAGAGTGTTAAGATCTTACAGTATGTCTTTTTTTTGTAGATAATATTTTTCTTAGTTGGTCATATATGGCAGTATCATTTTAGAATTCCATATTTTTCCCCCAGAGTGACAGGCATTGATATTTGTTTACACATTCTTCTTCAAAAATAACTTTCATTTTTTGCAAGATGACAGGATTCATGCAGAGATTTTTAAATCCATCTTTGAACCAAGGCCCTGTTACATAAACCTTAGCAATTGATCATGGGACTTAAAGGGGAAGTTCACCCTGAAGAAAAGTTTGTGTAAAATTAGGAGAAAAAAATCATAAAAAATTTTGGCGAAGGTTCGTGGAAAATCTGTTAATATATCAGAATTTGAAGTTTGGGATTTATGAAGTCTTAAACGAGCAGCTGCCCCATATGTTATGTAATATAAAATGCACCAAATTCATGTTTTAATGGTTCCTGATGACTTATTTTTGTTTTCTCGTCATGATCGGGTGTGAAATTATTTATCTATAGACATAAAAAAGGTACGGTAAAAACCATTTTCAATTTTCTGAGAAAATGACATTTTATTGATTTTTTACCATTTGCTATGTGTGAATGCTGCTTGCATATGAGTCACAAATCAAATAATTAAAATTCTAATAACTTGTTCATTCTTTGATGAATTTTTCTCAAACTTTAAGCATCCCGCATTGTGCAAATTTCCTGTAAAAAAGGAATTATGACATTGATGGATTTCCATAGAGTTATGCTTGATCCAGACATGGCCTTGATCACTAACACAGAAAAGCATATGTGAGACAGTGTAGTGCTTGGATGAATACCCAACATTTGATGGAATTCCTTGTTCATTTTGCTAATTTCACAACAATTACCCATTTTCATTAATTTATACAGAACTTTCTGTCACAAATTTTTAAAACCCAAAGTAGAATCAAGATCATCAAGGGTTGTCATTTTTTTCATTTCTTAGATTTTTAATGGCCAAGGTTGAATAAGTTGCTTTAGAAATAAACATTTTCAGTGATCATCATTATCTCTGAACATGTTTCAAAACCCCAATTCTACCTCATAATAGGTGAAATAAATGTTTAGATCAATAAATTGTATATAATTGCATTTTATTGCAATAAAATGTTTCAAAACCCCCATTTCTACCTTGAAATTGGTGAAATAAATGTTTAGATTGATAAATTGTGCAACAGATTTAAGCATGGAACCAAGAACAGTCACAGCATATAGCATGGATTCAAATGTGTGTGTGTATAACTGAAAATGAACAAATAAGGATTGGAATAGGCCATCTTAAAAATGAAGATGAAAGAAAAACTGAAAGTGAAGTTTGAGTAAAATGATTAGTAGCCAAACTGAGAAGAATTCTGTCTTCAAGAATGTAATGTACATGTGTAGATGCATCTATAGAGAAAAAACTGAAAGTGAAGTTTGAGAAAAGTTATTAGTAGCCAAGATGAGAAGAATGTGTAGATGTATCAATAGAGAGAAAAACTGAAAGTGATAGGACGATAGAAGAAAATGAGCTATCAAAATTAGGCACATTCCACCTTTGAGATTGGAATAATGAAAATTGAAAGTGAAGGAAAGGAATGTGACAAGTTCCTATGAAGGAAAGTAGAAGATGGCATAGAGGATAGATTCAAGGACTGACGGAGGAGACAGAGAAAAAGAGACTTTGCTATCGGGCATTGTCCATTCATCCTTGCAACTCATCCCCAGAGTTTGGGCCTGCTACTACCCCTCGGTGCCTGCCTGCCTGACTTCTCTGCTTGCCGACTTGCCACGCGATGCGTCTGACGACCACTAATCAAGGCACGTGGCGTGTGACCTTCCAGTGACCTTTCCCAAATGACCCACCAAGTCCAAGTCTTCCAGATTTCCCTCCCCTAGCATGACATGGTCTACCCCTTGGTGAGCATGCAGTGAGAGATAGAAAGAGAAAGAGAGAGAGGGAGAAATAGAGTAAGTGAGACGGAGGAAGGATGGGTGGGGGATGCAGTTTTTACTTTTTATTACTTAATATTTGTATTAAGTATTATGAAGCCATTTTGAAAGTATAAGCATGCCTACTGTTGCAACAACTTTCATACACAATTAACACATCAAATACATTGTAATTCATTAAGCATTTTGGTCTTAGCAGTGATAGCAATCAACATGCATCCAGCTGTGATGAAATGACAAATGCCTGAGCAAATTCACTGTCTTAAAAAAAATATAATTTCTCTTATTGTATTCCTATTACCAACTTAAACAAATATTAGAATGTCTCAAATTTAGTCTCAGTAAATAACAATATAAATTAATATTGAAATGTCTATAATGCAATTTCAGTAAATTACAATATGAATAAATATTTGAAGTATCTAAATTCAATGATTAAGGGAATAGTGCCACTGCCAAGCAAGAGGGCACCCTTAATCACCACAGTCGAATTCTTTGAGGCTGCTCCACCAGCCATCTTCTTTTAGTACCACAACTATTGCTGCTCAGGTCATGGATGATGGCCAAGGTCCCATAACACAAAGCTTAAGCAATCCTTGTTGAACATTTCTTTACGATCAATGGCACTGACAACAATGTACAATCGGTCATAAAAATCTAGCGTACGATTAATCACTCACCTTTGTGTTAAGGGGGCCAGATGTGCATGAAATATGGTGTTTATATACACATTTTTTTTTAGTAATATTGCAAATAAATAAGAAAATGACAATTTTGGACAATGGAATTTTCATTTTGTCAAAACAGATGGAGACTTGAACCTGATCGTATATCTTTAGAGTCAAGAGTTTTGTATGGAGCAAGTGTCATTACTATGACGTGCTATGAACTTGACACAGATGTCTATATGTATAGTACTGCATAGACTGTGAAACTGGATATCAACCACATTTGAAAACATTTGTTGTTTGTGTGTAAATTTCACCAAGATATCTGCATGTGAAAGTATAGGATTGCTTTATTTCCTTTACTTACGTAAAACCTTGCTTGCATACTGCCTCATTACGTTCTTCAAATTTATCCCCATTTTTTCTTATTTCTTGAAAAAAAATCCTTACTCTTTAGCTTCCGTGGCTCATTCCTCAAACATAGGTGTTTGATCTCGTTTGGGGGTCTTTTCCTAAGGCTAGTCATTCACAAAACACTCATTCTTCCAAATCAACGCTGGATCAATTGCACTAGCTCAAGCAATGACGTCAATCTCAAACTCCACATGCCCTCCGCAAAAAAAGGGAACAAAAAAGTTGAAGAAGAAATGGGGCTACCCGTCTAAGAATCCTCCCGAGAGTCATCGGTATCCAGTTTGTTCTGGAAAAGTGCGTCATAATGATCTAATCTCTGGCCGCCCCACCCCAACCCATTTTGGAAATGACTTGTGAACACCACCTCTCCCACTGTCCATCCTTGTATTAAGTGTTTGTGAACCCCCACCTTCCCCCCCCCCCTCTGCATCATGTTCTTATTCATCTCAAGGCTTCACCCTGCCTCCGCCACCTCTTATATCGCCCCTATCCCCATTTTACTCCAGGAATGATGAAATCATTTTCAATTTCACTTTTCTTTGAAAATTCTTATAATAACCTCCAAGTTCTATGAAAAATGGGGGCGAAGAGGAAGCTTAAAGGCAGTCTTTGAAGTCATTGCAACAGTCATTAAGGGTTTTGTGGGCCACTGAATTTTTTGGGGTATTTATTCTCAAACACCACTCCTTGTTATCTTTCCTAAAGTCTGTTTCACGTCTTTCGGCTGGTGTCTCACTGCAAAGTTACTCAGCGTCTCCAGCAGTTTTCGTTCATTTCCCATCATTTTGTCTGTGCAATGAATATGAATATGAGCAGTGAAAAGATGCTTGTCCAGCATCTTGTAGCAGGAGTCCCGCTGCAACATTCATCGGGGTCTCCCATAGCATTTTATTCCTCATCATTTTGTCTTTACAATGAGTATGAATATTAGTAAAGAAAAACTGCGTGTGGACTTCTAGAGTGCAATTGCTTGTCAAGGGGATAAATCATCTCATCCTGTCCTATCAAAGCCAAGATTATACTTTGCAATTTGGCACATCACCAAAAGTTTTTGCGACATCTTTAGAAATCCTGCTGTACTTCCATGAATTTTTAACCAACCTTTCAGTTCAAGATTTTTAGCTGAATTCTGTTTTTTTTTTCTTCCTTTTTTTCAGCTTCCTGTGTACTTCGTAAAAGAGTGTAGGAACTTTTACAATTTCAGCTATGATCTTTTGCAATTTCTCACACCCCTGGGGGGTGTTTCACAAAGATTTAAGTATGACTTAGAGTCGCACTTAAATGTCTAGTTGCGCGCAGTATAAAAGGCATGACAGCATTGGTCAGATCATGCCAAGAAGACGCGCACTACTGCGTATTGATCAATAAGATTGCGCGTTACATATCATGTACGCGTTGACATTTAAGTGCGACCTAAGTCATACTTAAATCTTTGTGAAACACCCCCCTGGTGGGTGTTTCACAAAGATGTTCGTAACTTAGGAGTAATTGGTCATCCTTTCTTAGTATCTTAATCAACACCATTGAAAATCTTGTGTGTATCATTTACCCCAATAAAAGATAACCAGTCGTCCGTCGATCCGTACAGCCGCTTTTAACTTAGAAACAGTTTTATGAAATACCCATTAGGTATTTACCAAGCTTGAAATGTATACAAAGCAAAAATTGTGGTGTTATTACCAGTGTACACAGAGGACCAAACCAGTTATTTTACACTGGTGTTAAATTGACAGTAATGACAACTATAGATGTTATTACAACACCTTTGGCTGTTACATTTACACTCTTTGGTGTTATGTTCAATTTCTAGGGTGTAGTTTTAACATCTCAGGATGTGGTCCTATATTAACACCAACTGGTGTCAGTTTGAACACCATAGGTTTTACAGTGTAGAAAAGAAATACCCAGGTCAAGAGAACTCCCAGATGAGTGGCATATTTCATACAGTCTTCGAGGTTATCCCGCGTTAGCGCCTCGACCTTCTCCAGTCAGCCTCCCGTTCCTAATTTGCGATCTGAACTTCACCTGTACTTGAACCAAGCCCATAATTATACAGGAGAGACGGGGAACCCTGAAAAACTCAGGAATGCAAATGTATAAAGAAATGCTCTGTGCTCACGGATAGGTCAATGAAAGGACAATTTGGACATCATTTCTTTTTTTTTTATTCCACCAGACAAAATATAAACTTTAGGGTTGGGGAGGGGGTATGGTTGGAGCTGGATTAAGAAATTTTAAAAAGTAGAAAGAAAATGTGAAAGTTTCTTTGTCAAAACTGTAACTGGTAATTGGTACAGTCAAAACATTTTCATGGAATTGTATGAATACCTAATATCTGTTTTGTTTTGACATTTTTTATTATGGGGGGGGGAGGTGCTTAAGACAGAGTTAAGAAAATGAAATGAAGTTTATCATAATATGAAGCAGTAAAGAGCCATAACTTTTGAGCCCTTCGAACACTAAGGTAAAGGGGCAGTAATGTGAATTATACTAATGTGAATTGTCATCTAAAATTCCAATATTACAAAACTGTAGCGGTTAGTGGATGCTTCTAAATGTTTTGAAATTACGGAGTCCAGATGATAGGCTGAAAGAGGTTTGTCCTGTTTTGCGATAGAAACAGCATGTTCAACCTTATTGCTTTATCTGTGATGTGGAAAGGGGGTCCTGCAGTAGCTGCTTTGACACTCACCTCATCCTGAAAATTATCTAGTATTTTGCCAGTGTGGAAGCCCGGGGGGGGGGCAGTCAAATATATTGCTGTACACATGCTTGACCAAAAAAACATGTTTAAAGGGTTGTTTTTTTCAGTTTTGGACACCGGTCACGCGTGCACTCCTTGAGGGTACCAAAAACACCGATTTTCAAAAAAGGGGTAGTTTTGAAAGACTGGTCAATGGTAAATTGCAGGGTCAAAGCTATTTAGGGTATTTTTTCCAAAGCCAAATGTGTTTAGGGTACATGTTTTTTTCTCCAAGCTTTTTCCCACGGGGTCATATTCTGGCAACAACTTGTTTAGGGGCCAAAATGTGTAAATTTTGGCCATGAAAAAAACTAGTTTAGGGGGTTATTTTGCACACAGAGGAAGTGTGTACAGCAATACATTTGACTGCCCCCCCCCCCTTGGATGAAAGCAAGTTATTTTCAATATCATTGATTACATTAGAAGGCCTACCCTGCAGAGCATTGTGGCCCAGTGGAAAAGTTTCCTTTTTTTTGATAGAGGGTCGTGGGTTTGAATCCCAGCCATGGTGTAAGAAATTGGTCTGCTTTGTGCTGCACTCAACCCAGGTGAGGACAGTATTTATTCCTTGAAGCACTGACCGCGTATAACAGCATGGCTAAATCAAGCTACACTGTAAAAACTGTGGTGTTAAAACTGACACCAGTTGGTGTAAATAGAGGACCACGCCCTGAGGTGTTAAAATAACACCCTAGAGATTGAACATAACACCAAAGAGTGTAAATTTAACAACCACAGGTGTTGTAATATCACTTACAGGTGTAAAACTAACACCACCAATTTAACACCAGTGTAAAATAACTGGTGTGGTTCTCTATGTACACCGATTAACACCACAGTTTTTGCTGTGTAGGGTTATTACATGTATGCTCCTTTTATATTGGAGCGCCTAGAGATTTGTGATAAAGAGGACTATGAAATCAAATGTTATCATTATTATTATAATTATCATCATCATTATTATCATCATCACATCATCATTATTCAAAAAGTTTATTTCATTTCCATGACAAATATAAATCAAATACAGATACAAATCAAAGTACGAGTACAAGATCAATTGTACCTAAGCATAATTATATAATAAAACCTTGTATAAAATAGAATTGAGCAAGTATGGAAATGAGGGGATCCACTAAAAAGCATCATTATTATCAATATTATATAAAACTTTTTTTGTGATATTTATCAGTATTCCTCCCTTGTTTCAGGATTTTTGCAGGATAAATATAAAATCTATACTAGGGCGGACATTTAAAACTAAGCAAATAAGATTTACTTCCTAGTCCTACATGTTATGTATAATGTGAGTGTCTTGATGCTTGTCTGATTCAGGAGGTGTGAATGAACGATAGGGTATTGTTAGGACTGAACAAGTGCATGTAATTTCGTGGATTCAAAATGTGGTGCACCATCTATCGATTGCAGTGGACAGACCAATTTCTCACTTCGGGGTTGACATCACGCGCAGGCACGGGCAGCGCACGGTGCTAGAGTGTTGTAACAACCGTGATACTTCAAAAATTAAGAATCCTGACTGCAAAAGCTGAGGAAGAATTCATCAAATAAGGTGTATGATTCTCTTCCACCCCCTGGACCCTGGCTAACAGCACCATTTTACGCGAGCCGGCCGAACCGGGTCGGCCAGCACGGCATAACCGTATGCATGAGGCATTGCGAATTTTGGCCTGTCTTGCTGCAACTGATAGGTTGCGCACCGTATAGTGAATTGTTAATTTACAAGTTTTTGCAGTCAGATGGGTGCGAATACGCCTACCGTTGGTTGACTTGGCCCCGATTCCCTGTCCTAAATTCCTACCGAGTATCAAGTATCCAAGTCAGTATCATCTCTGTCAGTCTTATTCTCCATTTTCTGGAAAAGTGTCCTCTTACAACTAGTTACAAGTACACATATTCTTTCACAGAAGCTGGATGGCCCGTTCTCACGAGCCAAAGAATCGTAGCATTCAGTTTGCTCCCTTGGAAACAATGAAATAATCTTCTAATTATTTATTTGAGACAAGCAAAAGTATATATCTTTGTTATTAATAATGATTGAATGCTCTAATTGGGACATTGGCATGTTCTCACTAGCCTCACTGAAACGATTCATCTTTTTGGCGTGTCGTGTAGACATTAGGAAGAGTTCTTTATTCCACAATCATGAATATTTACCTGTTGTTTCGGCGAAAGGTCTGACGAAGAAGCTTGCAGCCTCGCAAGCGAACGGTTACCAAACAACAGATAAATTTTCATGATTGCAGAATAAAGGTTTTTCTCACCGTATCTGCCTGTCCTTATTTGCCTGGATTTAATTGCCCATATTGGTTTGCCCCATGCATTGCTCAAGAGAAAATAGCACCATGACCATGGGGGGGGGGGTTATGTCGCTCTTCCAAATTTACATATGACTGTCTTGCGTGGAAAGTTATATCGCTATATAGCTGACTGAACACCTTAAAATATGTTCCAGTCTTATTCTACTTTACCAACACCAATCTGGGACCCATTGCATAAAATTTACTCTTATTGACAATAGTGACAATAATAATAATCTTAGTGACAATAATGATATAATCTATGATAATAAAATTTACAGTACTCTATGCCTCATTTTCCGTATGTCAGATATTTTACATTAGCCTCAAAATTATATTTTAAAAACACAATTCCATTTTTATTTCTCAATGTGAACCTTCCACTTTGCGATTTAATTCTATATCCCAATCTCAACCTTCTCCACAACTTATAAATTTGTTTATTGAATTTAGTGCATGTATTTCAGTTATCATTGCCATATTATAGTTTTTTATAAATATCTTTGGAAATAATTTTGTAACGTGCTCTCATCTAGAATTACCTTGTAAGTGCAATATACCAACATCAATTAATTAATTGTTACTTTATATTATTTGACTATTTCATTTCACTTATGTAACTATGAAATTTATGGTTACATTGTAATCTTTGTTTGTGTCAGTCTCCCAACTGTTTTAACAAGGAAGTATTGTGTACAATAAACCGAAATGAATGAATGAATGAAAAATTGTAACTCTGCCATCCACTGGTAATGCCATGGTAACCATGCTCATTGGCCCATCATAAGAAAGGACTCTGTCGCAGTTACCATTGGATTGCAGAGTTACCGGAATAGTAACCTTCATGCGACGGGGCCCAGGTTTTCAAAACTCTGATTTTTCTCAAATAGAACTGCATGTTCAAACTGGGCTGATGGAAACTCATCTCATTTTTTTTATAACCAGTGTAAAATGCATGGGGGCAGTTGTGCCTCCTTGGTTGGAGTAGGATTGGAATCTACTGGTTGATTGTCACGAGAGAAGTTATAGCACCCTCGCTTGGGCAAGTTGAGATGAACTCGCGTGCCCAGGTCTGGTCCTCTTCGCAGTGATGAAACAAGACACAGCTTTGTTTATTTCTAATATCTGCTATCATATTTCTTTTCTTTCCCTCTTTACACTATAACTATGTTACATTCAGCTAACTTACATAGCTTTGCATACACACTTAATATGTACGGACACATATTTAGCTTGTGTGTACAAGAGGTATGGAATCTCGTTTTTAAATATAATTTTTGCTCGTTTTATGAATTTTCCTTGATTAATAGAACATTTTATCACAATTTTATTTGTATTCTCAATTCCATAAAATAATACAAATATATAGAAACTTCAAAGACATACATAAGAGAGGGAGAGAGAGAGAGATTATCATCTTTTTGGGTGAATATGTAAATTTAATGGCATATTGGAAGTGATGTTGATATGTCGATGATGATAATAGTGTGATTGAAGATGATAATAATGATAATTATAGCCATGATAGAACAGGAAATGATGATACTAATAATGATTAAAATGATAGCAGCCTCAATTAAAATCATGATGATAATCATAATTGATCAAAGTATGTATGGCAGTAATAGTGACATTACCTTGAACAGATTTATGAATGCAACAAAAAAGAAATTTGGCACTAGTACAATAGAATAAATGGATTAATTCAGAGAAATCTAATTGACAGCATGTAAATGGAACAAATAAAACAGAAGAATATTGAAGATGACAAAACAAAGCAATCATGGAAATAGAAAGGCAACATGTGTGCAAGCAAATGTCCCAGGCAAATGAAAAGAGTATAAAGTGCTTTGTAGTGAAGACAAGGGGGGGGGGGTGTCGTCGCTTCTTGGGGGAACATCATCAGTGTCATCATCTAGCTCCTCATTCACTTGCCACTGCTCTCTACCAGCACCGGCCAGCGTGAGCCGCCGCCCGCTCTCCATGCCTATATTTATATCTGGCCGGCTACACAATCACGCATACTTTGCATCCACGGCACTGCTACAGGATCCCCTGTATGGCATGCCGAGTATGCCTGGAATGAGTGGAATGTGGAAGCAGGCCTGTATTAGAGGCAATGCAAAAGAGTAGTCTGCCTTCTCAGACCTCGTGAAAAATTGCCTCTGCTATAATCGTGAATTAAGCGTGAAGTAAACCCATGTCACAAAAACATTTGTAGGAATTTTGTACCGGTAAAGCCTTCTATCGATTGATATGTATCTCTTTTCTCACTATTGGCATGAAATCTCTCCCTTTTCAAGCAAATCGATGCCACTCGTTTGAGAAAATGTTAGTGGTCTAAGACTACTTCAGCTCCATCAGATAGTTTTCTTTGATTAAAGTCTTGTGATATGATTTGGAAAATGATATTTACTCATCGAGGTGAAAGAGGTGAAACAGAGAACAAGATTGGAGGGAATCTTTGTCATACTTTCTCACAGGTAGCCTCTGGGACTTTACCATCGTATTCAGAATGATATTCCAGAATGAAGTATTCACTGATTTTATAAGTATTTTGTATTTAATGCCATTGGCTTCCTTTCCATTTTTTAACTATAGGACCCATTTTGGTTTGGGTTTTGTTTTTGTTTTTTGCTTGAAATGTGGAAAAAAAAGAAGCCCTCCCCTAAACAGAAGAAGACAATTTTTCTCAGTGTTTCAAGTATTGGCCTACATTTATACTTTTAGCAATCATCGTACAACTTACGATTGATTGCATTGACAATGCACAATTGATCGTGAAAATCAACTGTGCAAATAATCGCTAACCTTTGCATTACGCAACCTAGTTAGTTTCTCAATGAACTACGCTTTGTAAGTGCATCTATGAAGCAATAGAAGATATAGTTTAGTGGATATTTTCTGCATTCCACACATCTATATTATTGTTATCATTACTTTTATATATTTTTTTTTTTGGGGGGTAGTGCAATTTAGAAAGCATGACTTACGATTGTTCTTTGCATCTATTTTGTTGTTCCATTTTGCAACATTTCGCCACTACAAACAAAAGAAAAATAAAGAAAAATCCTTGACCCTTCAATGCTTATTGCTGGTATGTACAATTACGTACATGTATATAGCTTGTGTTGTGTTACTGAAGCCATACATGCCATACCATAATATACACCTGTGAAACAAAGTAATACAGCTAATATATCTGATAGCTGCTGACTAGCATTCCATAGTCATAAACTCGCATCTGATATATACCATGATATATCATGCTCATGTAGCCTTTTATGTCTTTAAGTAGATTAAATAATTGTCACTTCTCCTTGTACATTTCATTCATCAAATATTTAGTTTTGTTCATCAGTGGGTGTGCCTTTAATTTATCTGTAGGTTCTGTTGTCCTTTAATGATAGGGACTTCCCCTCATGAGGACACCAGGCCTTAGCCCACTCTGGAATGTTCATCTTGTCTAGATTCCCTTTTTTTCTCTCCTACTTCCCTCTTGTGTAATTGCTACTCGTTATACAAATCTTTTTATGGGAGTGTTTTGTAAAAATTGCCCATGAAGTAAAGAACAACTTAATGTAAGACTGGAGTTCAAGAAGCCAAAAGGTTTTCCCTTCATTTAAATTTTTTTTTTATTATTTTCTTTAATTTACCTCTTCTATTTTCTTGAATGTTTTTCCTTTACTTACTTTGAATTTAGTGAATCTAAATTGCGCTTCACTCTTAAGGCATTATGAATCTTGATTAGTAACCCCCTTTTACTACTTCTACATCTACTTAAGATTGATATAGTAATCGTTCACTTCTTGAATTGGTGTTATTACCCCTCTTTGGCTACTTTTCCTTTTCACTGATTCTCTTAAAATAGATGGGGGTTTCTGATTGGATGCGGTTTGAGCCGAATTATGATATTGGCTAACCTTTGCTGCCTACTCATTCTCATTCTACATCTACCTAAGATAAATCTGCTCTTCTATTTACACTTCCTATTTACAAAAAATTGTGTTAACCAGTGTACACTAGAACCACATTAGTCAGTTAAATCTGGTGTTTTATTTACAGTGTTATTTCACCACCCTTGTTTGATTGATACTTTTACACTCTTTGGCATTATGTTCAATCTGTAGGGTGTAATTTTAGCACTTCAGGGTGTGATCCTCTAAAGACATCCACTGGTGTTAATTTTAACACCCCTACTTTTTTTAAAAATCTTTTGTAATCTTAATTTCTTTTGTTTGTGAAAAGTTTCAAACTCCTTTCAATGGTAACTATATGTTGCTGTATCATTCTACATCTACTTATGATGAATATGTCCACACTGTAAATATTGGGTGTTAAAGGAGAATGAAATCTTTTTAACAGGATAGCTTGTGTGTAAACTGAAAAATCAAAGATAAGGATCAACGAAAGTTTCAGAAAAATCAGACAAATAATGAGAAAGTTATGAGCGTTTGAATATTGCGATCAATAATGCTGTGGAGATCCTCACATTGGCAATGCGACAAAGATGTGTGATGTCACTTGTGAACAACTCTCCCCATTACTTAAGTATATATTTCACTTAAACTACCTCTTTTATCAAATCTATCAGTAGATCATGTGTTATTTATATATGAGGCAGGCCTCTACAAAATTGTTTTTCGTCACTTGCCCTGTTGGGCAAGTGATGAAAAAATTTGCTTGCCCGATAGAAAAAACTGCTTGCCCAATTTTTTAAATAATTTTTTCATTATGACGGCACTACTCTTATTTTTATTAAGGTATACAAAATAACAATTGAGAATCATGTCCAGTATAAAAGAACACACATTGAAAAGGATATTTTCAGCAACGTAGGCCTAAGTCTTTACGTTTATTTTGGAGAAAAAAAATCGATGTTTTATGGGTATTTAAGGTTTTAAAAAACCCTTCAACAAAAGTTGCTAAAATTTCATATTTTGCATCTTTAAATCCATGAAATGGCTTCCTGCGTACCATATTTCCTTAGAATTGCTTTCAGTTGAAAAAGTAAGAAAGCCAGTGAAAATGTTCAGCTCTTTATTGACTCGGAAAAAAATATTTTATCATCAAAAGTGGAGTGGCTAAAATTTCACATTTTGCATCTTTAAATCCATGAAATGGTAATTTATTTTCCATATTTCCTTGATTTAAAAAAAAATTAGTTGGAAACCATCAAGTCTTTTCTTCATCATTTTATGATGTTCCACTCGGTCAATAATTTTATCTACATGTTTTCACATGCTACTTTTTTTTTATTTTGAGGAATACCTGTTCACTTATTAATGAATTATTACTAACATTGTTTAATATTGTATGATTTTTAAGTAATTTTTTTCACTATGCTTAGAATCTTGTGTGTGTGTGTGTGTGGGTGTTTGTGTGGGTGTGACTGTGAGTTGAACTTTGATATAAATGAATTCAATATCTAATTTCTACTTCGCCTATTCCAGTACAATAACCTGTACTCGGCCATGAAATAAAGGCCCACATACCCTAACTTTTCCTGAAGTTCTACGAAAACGCAGACTTCTACGAAAATTGCATTTCTCTATTGGGAAGTCTAAATTTGGTGAGAATGTATTCATTAATAACTTAAATATACATGACAATGAAGAAATCATCAAACTTTATTGGAAGTTTTGAATAATATACCCGAAATGTAAACTCTGTCTGAAACAGAAAATCACCATCATTGAGGCCTTTACTGAGCGAATTGTCCCCCAGAGCTCTGGCAGAGAGACAGAGCTCAGACTGGCTAGCTAGTATACGCACGTGTGTGAGTCTCCCGCCGGCCTTGTAAAATAGATGGAGCTTTGTTTGATGATTTATTGTCTGATATTTATCTCATCCCCTCAAAAAGGGAAACAAATGAATTTTAAGTTATAATTAACAAATACGGCAAGTTATTTTGGATGTTAATAGGCCGTTTTGAAAAGCAAAGCCGAATGACAACTCACCAATGCGCGGTTACTAGACTGTGATTTATTTCCTGTGTAATTCTAATTATTTTATCACAGAATTGTGATATCGGAAGGGGGAAAATGTGCATTAGAAATTGCACATGGTGGTAGTCATAATGGACCCCTATACTACATTCAACTGTTTCCCGGCCATTGCGTTGATTTTTTTCATACCTGGTACCATGTATGCTATGGAAATACGTGGTACAGAAAAAATAACGCAATTTCGGAATTTGAAACTGCGCTACTCGTTATTTTTTAAGGCTTATTCATTATTTTGAGTGTGGATTTTTGATGATTTATGGAAAAGCGAGGTACGGTACAGAAAAAAAGACGCAACAACCACTTGCCCCGGGCAAGCGGGCAAGCGGGTTTGTCGCGCCCTGTATGAGGGCATGTAAGACAGATTTTTAAAGAATACATCATGAATAAAGAGTTTGTATCACCATTAGAAAAGCAAAAAAGAGACATTTTGGGAGTATTTAAAGGGGAAGTTCACCCTGAAGAAAACTTTGTTGTAAAAATAGCAGAAAAAATAGTAAAAAATATTGGTGAAGGTTTGAGGAAAATCCGTTAAAGAGTAAGAAAGTTATTAGAGTTCAAAGTTTTGGATTTGTGACGTCATAAACGAGCAGCTGCCCCATGTGTTATGTAATATAAAATGCATGAATTTCAAATTTTGTATGGTTCCTGATGACTTAATTTTGTTTTCCATTCATGATCAGGTGTGAAATGATTGGTCTATTGATATAAAAAAAGGTACAGTGAAAACCATTTTCAATTTTCTGAGAAAATGACATTTCATTGATTTTTTACCATTCGCTATGTAGGAATGCTGCTCGCATATGACGTCACAAATCAAATAATTGAAATTCTAATAACTTTTTAATTATTTGATGAATTTTTCTCAAACCTTCGGCAATATTTTTTATTATTTTTTCTGCTATTTTTACAATAAACTTTTTGTCAGGGTGAACTTCCCCTTTAATAGTTAATCAAAGGGAAAGTTGTTCAGATGTGACATCACACATTCTTGTTGCATTGCCGATGGGAGGATCTCCATAGCATTAGTGATTGCAATATTCAAATGCTCATAACTTTCTCATTATTTGTCTGAATTTTCTTAGACTTTCTTTGTCCTTATTCTTTGATTTTTCTGTTTCGACACAAGCCTACTCGTTCCAAAGGTTTCATTTCCTTTTAAAAATGAAACCAGCTGGTGGTCATATATAGGATCTTGCTCTGAGGTGTTCCATTGCACCCTAGAAATTGAACATTACACCAAGAGAATAAATTTTACATCCAATTGTGCTGTAATAATGCCATGGGTATCAAAGTAACACCACAAATTTAAATGTCTCCCTTTGTATACATGCACCAATCAATATCACAGATTTTTTGGTGCACCCTGAAATGCATATACTGCTTCTTCTATAGATTGCACTTTAAAAAGGCTGTTTAAATGTTTTATACAACACTGTATAAACCTTACAGGAGTTGTTTAAATGGTTTAAATAAGTGTTTAAAAATCTTAGACAAAGTTTGATTTTTTTTTCATTTTTATTCTCAATGAATAATTAAAAACATTTTTTGTTATGTTGAACAACTTCTGTAAGTATAGTGAGCAGCATTGTATCAAGTTTTAACAGTATTTTTTAATGTGCATCCTTGTACTTTTTGCAAGTAATGGACAATTAATTTCCTATTTTGTAGTGAAATGCATCATTATGTCATTACTACAAATGTATGGCTATATTTAACTTCATGTGTGTGAAGTCATAAAGTTTCCTTATATTGCTACCTCTTCTATTTTTGTCTTCACTTCTGCTTATTCTCCATAGTTGTCAGAAAATGTTTTTTTCATCTTTCTTTTTTATTGATTGCTTAATCTTTATTATTCCTTATCGATTATGATGCTAGTATTTCTACAACAGATACTATTTCAATACTACTTTTTTATTCACTTTGTCATTAATTGCTGCAGTTTCTTTTTTTTCTTTCTTTTATTTTTACTGTTTTACTTAATTTGGAAGCTATTTTTAGTAAAACTCATTTCATCGTTTAGGGCCACAATGCATTTGTTGAATTTTGATTTGATTTATTTCATTTAAACACGGTAAAATAGCCCTTGATCAGCCAATGGCTGGTTTTCAGGGAGGTCGTGCAACCTACAAACAATTCTACATCTAATGATCATTGTGTGCTTGTAGTTATTATGTTTTCTACAAAGTGAAAAATAAACGAAATTTAAACATTTTGCTATTTTTGCTGATTTCATTCTTACATCATATCTTTATACTCGTCCAAATACTGTATATATGGAGTGTTTTTTTTCAAAATACTTTTAGTCATGTATATCTTAATATTATACATGTATTTATTTATATTTAGCATGAATAGTATAAAAAAATCATTGTTCCTTTTAAATCTACTATCTACCTCTACTTTGTAAACAAGTTTTGATAAGGTTTGAGCCCCAAATGTCTACTAAAATTTTCACAAGTAGATAATAATAATAATTTGCATTTATAGCACTTTATCAATCTACGACTGTTCAAAGCGCTTCACAATTATTATTACCCGGTCACTGGATTCATAGCATTCCAAGCAGCCTGTTAGGCGCAAACTTGCTAAACCAACCACAATGATGGTTGTTTCCTACCGGTACTCAATTAGTACCTGGCTGAGTGTGGCAAATTGTGGATTGACACCTTGCCAAAGGGCGCGAGGCCATGGTGGGATTCGAACACACGACCCTCTGATTACAAGGCGAGAGTCAGAACCGCTACACCACGGCGCTTTCACAAGTGACGATACCTCATAATACCTACTTCTGAAGAATCATCTCTATTTTAGTTACAGATAATTTCCTTTGGTTTATAAATTTCTTGTGTTCACGATTTCAACCCTCTTTCACATGTAGCATATTTGTTTTAAGGATTTAACGTCTTTAGTAAAAAGGCTTTTCATGTAGATCGAAGTACTTGTAGGTGGTTTCAGACCGCCTGGAAGTTTGTCAAATCCAGGTATTTTCTGATCGGGAAATTTACTCGATCAGAAAATACCAGGGGCCTGTTGCAGAAAGAGTTGCGTTTAAACGCAAGTCAAAAAATCAATCGCAAGTCCCAAATGCGCGCTGTTGATTGGTTGAAAATCAAGTTGCGCATGATTTTTAGAGTTGCGATTGATTGCAACTCTTTCTGCAATGGGCCCCAGGTTATATTGGCAATGTGAAAGCAAATTACGCGTAGTATCCCCG
This sequence comes from Lytechinus variegatus, assembly GCF_018143015.1. Taxonomy (NCBI): domain Eukaryota; kingdom Metazoa; phylum Echinodermata; class Echinoidea; order Temnopleuroida; family Toxopneustidae; genus Lytechinus; species Lytechinus variegatus. The sequence goes on along the minus strand of NC_054756.1, from coordinate 28,182,303 downwards.
AAAGAAAATCCCCACTGAATAGTAGGTACTTGTCAAAATTACGAGAACTTTCGCGGGATTTTTCCAAGGTCGCAGGTATTTCCGCAATGTGAATGCAATTTACGGGAACTTTTTGCCCAGCGTGTAGTTGGGCACGGGCGCCGTGGGTGGCTGCCGAGCTAGTGATTTTGAATCTCGCGCCTTGCCTGCTTATCAGGCCATACTGCGCATGCTCGTGACTTCAGGTACTTATCCCGAAGGGTATGTTTCGGGGCGGTGTGAATGCAGGAATAATTAATGGGTATTTTTTAGCCTTAAAAAGTTTTTGTAATTTAACAGGGATTCTTATGATAGAGGCGGTTTGAAACCACCTTCTCAAGAAAAATTGTTCCATTATCAAATTAACCTACCAGAATAAAGTTACATGCAGCATGACTGTTGAAATGCATCAGTAGCTTCGTGCGTATATATATCAAAGAACCCATTTAGTTGGTTAGAAATAATTTAGGATTGTATGGTGTATATAGATCGTCAACTGGCCGGCCGTCCAGTGCGTCAGTAGAAATATATTAATGAGTTTGACTTGCTGTCGGGTATGATTGGACCAAAGTGAAACGGGTATGCAGTTTGAGTTGCTCGACTAGTCTGTCTTTACTAATTGTCCATTGTGTATCTCACATGCCCTGTCCAATTACACTTCATTGGCTATCATCGGGGACAACACAAAAACAAATTTAACTAATCTGCTAACAGGCAGTCCGATTCACCAGCCACATGCCTATTAGTTCGTCTCATAGTCTGCGATTCCAGACTTAGATGTTGCATGGACTGAGCTGTGAGTTTGCTGTGAAACCAATTGTGTGTGGGAAATATAAAAAAAATATGTAATAAAAGCATTGAAACAATTACAGGTAATTTTAATTGTTTGAAGGGAAGATGGGGTGAAATTCAAATCATCATGAATATGTTTTACTCCAGAGCATTTTTTTCTCTATTAAGTTAAAATGATGATTTGAATTTTAAAAACTTCATGGATATTGCAGTATGACAATTTATTTCTAGTACTAGAGTTAATATTTTATTGTATTGGACTTTGGAAGTTAACATTTCTTTAATATCTTAATATACAGAATACTAGTATTGTGACAAGAATTTTCATAAAAGGCCCCCCCCCCTCGACCTAACTCAAGCTAATAGTCCTACCAATTGATATTGATTGTCTCTTTTTATGGAATTGACTGGACCATATGCAATGGGCTATAATACTAATCAGTGTGTATGTCCAAACAATTAGCAAACTGACCACATAGACTGATGGCCAACACAGATGACCCCGACTGACCGCTTGTCTTTGATAGTTTTTGTCGAGTACGAAAGGAATGGTTTGTAGATTAGGCAATAGAGAACCTACTTTGAAAAGGGAAATATTCATACCTCCGTGATACAGTTTGTTTTCCGATGCATTGCTGAAGTGTCAGGGATAGCCTTATTTGTAGGTCAGAGAAGTATGTAAGTTTTTATTTTGATAAGTTTAATATAGTCACATATTTTAAAGTCCAGGCTAGATTAGACCTTGAATTGGTCTTACCCTGTGTTGAAATAAGCAGATGGAAATGTCAAGATTGAGTGTGCTTTGTATTTTTCTTGTGTTTTACGATGGTGTTTCCACATGCACTAATGATGCAAATATTTGTTTTAGTTACCCTTCTCGGACAGTTACAAGTGATTCGAGTGAGCCTGCAATATTCAAGATTTGTGTAAAATCCCCTTTTTTGCAGTTTAGAGTTTGACCATTACTTTAGATCTCTGGTCAGTTTCAGAAAGGACTATTTTTTTTTCTGATTCTCTTGAAAATTTGTTCAAATATACACAAATAAGACCTAATTTGACCATCATGGCAAGTAACAAAGCATGCAATCATCATGAAACATTCCGTGGTGGAAGTTGCCTTAATGGCAAAGTTACTTTTGAATTAGATTTCAGAATACTGGCCACAATAGATGGTTTAGAATGCATATTTCATGCTTCGAATTAAAGTTTATGTTTAGTGTCAATGTTGGTGTTTTGTTCAAATTCTATTGTGCATTTGAAAACTTGAGGGCATGGTGCTGAGTTCAGTCAAAACCAATTGATATTGTCCTTAACACCACCATTTTCCAATGGAACTGAAACATTGAAAAGATGTTGTTCCCAAGCTGTTACATTGGTAACCCTCGTAAAATAAACAATATCAGTGCTAAAATCTGCATAACATGATTCTATTATGTCCAACAAGCTGGCCATATGTAAGGAATTATCAAAAAAGAACTTACATGTAATCCCAGCATAAGATGACCTTCGATTCAACCATTTCAAATATTGTATTCATGAAACCTGCCCCCCCATTTTTTCTAAAAGTCACAATAGATTCAACAACTTACTCAGATTTATATGGATTGAATTCAATTCCTATCTCTTATTAATAGAGTTTGATATCAATCTCATTTTGTGTTTCATTTGAATTCATCGCAAATATTTGCTTGACAGGCTCCACAATATATACATGTAGGTGTACCCTTTAAGAAATAAGTTCAATTTCATCTGTTGTGCTAATTGACTATCTCACTTGCATAACCATGCCTAATGTTCTGAGGGACATAATATCCATGGGTCCCTCATATCATGGACCTAGTGCTCATATCCATAGTTCAGATTTTATAAAATTTGAACATAGAGGGCGCTGTCTGCAAAGATACCACTCTGTCTTGCTGACTGCAATGCAGTGATTACCCATGTAATGCAATTAGCGGCGAATCTGGTTGAACTTTCAACAGGAGTTTTGTCTGGCGCAACCCTGTCAGGGGCCAGAAATGCCTCTTCAGGTCACCCTAAGGTCAGATCGTCACATGTTTGGCCTGGCCTGACACAAACTACAGAGGGTGATGTTCAAGATTGCAGGTACCGCGACTTTGTTTTAAAAAACTTGGACTTTCTTGTTGTGAGTTTTTTGTTTGTTTTTGTGTTTGTGGCTTCAAAGTATTATCATTTGATCTACAAGATTGAGACCAGTGAGCTATATGTCTGTACCACGCACAAGACATCGACGCATATATCACCTATAAGCAACATGCATTGTGGCTCAGTTGTTTCGGGCCTAATTCATGAGTGGGAAGGTGGTGGTTTGAATAGTTGACCATCCGCTTTCTTATCCAACACTTGACTTTTGAGGATGGAGAATGATAACATATACTGGCTGACTGGGAGAACAGCTAATATTGAAGTGGTTACCCGGGGTAAATTCGAGTCATTAGTCTTATCACTATTTGTTATTGGTTTAATTAGTATTATTGGTTTAATTAGTATTATTATATTATAATTATTATATTATTATTATTGTTAATTGTTATTATTTTTATTAGTATTATTATTATTGATATTATTATCATCATTATTACGGTATTATTTCTAAGTTTATTGCTCAAAAGCAACAATGTTATTTGAAATCATGTCCTTGGATTGAAGCATAATTGTGCATGTAATTTTACCATACTGTATATCTGAAGCAAAAACTACTGTACATCAATGGACAGCATAGCAGAAAACATCAATAAAAATGCCTTGTTATGTGAATATTGAAATGTACGGTATTTTAGTTTAGTTAACATCTAGAAAGTCTATGATGTCCCTGTGTGTCCTATGAGTAGAGAGTGCATGTGTTTGCATGAAGAAATATTGTTTTCACAATCATTATGAATTCAAAATTGTGACAATTCGCACAGAAAAAAGCCCTTAAAACTAGCTATATCCAGCTTCAATTAAAATCTCCATTTCAAGAAATTGTTTTGGTCAGTTGTTATATATACCGTATGCTGTTTTATTTACACAGTTTTCATTATCTGGATCTGCATCATAATGTAACAACTTTGCCTGGCATAGCATTCACAGCCAAATACTATGGAAACAAAGAATCCACAAAAAGTGGTTTAAAGCTTCATATTTTCGTCACTAAATTATGAAATGATTATATTTTTAATGGAATATTTTAATCTAAAAAATGAAAAAATAATTCAAAATGTCTATCTGCAAGTGTATGTAATCTTTCTGTCCACATAATATGGCAACATATCTAAGCCTGGCTGTGGAGTAGCGTAATGAAGCCCTTTTCTTGATGATCACGATTCAACGGTCTCTGAAGCAAATTCTCAGCCGGTAAGCTGTGAAAATGCATGGAACTGGCATAGGACCTATTCTGTACTGTCTTAGCTTTCTGTTAGGCCCAGCGTGCGACACTGGCACTGGTCCGATGGTCCCAGACCAGTAAAAATTGCTGTCGGACCAGTAGCTATTCAGAAATACCCAGATTTTCAGGTCCTACATGACCATTAAAAATATATCAAACTGATACAAATGATTTTTGTAAATTATAAAAATGGCTCTCCAAAACTGAGAAATGGCTCATATGAATTATGTCACATGTGTGTATGGTATTTTTTTGGGGGGAAGGGGGTTATAAAAGCAATAAAAGATATATCACATATTTCTTTATTTGTGGGGACCAGTAAGTTTTAGGTTCAGACCAGTAAAAAATGGCAAAACTGGGTATCTACTGGTCCGACATGAACAGGTTGGACCAGTAGAAAAAAGGTTAGTGTATAGAGCCCTGTAATAAGTTAGCATATATATCAACTCATTGTTTTGCTTCAAATAAGATCTTCAACAGAAGTATAGACATCTTCAGTAGATGTTGACTGAGAATAAAGCAGCGTGGCCCCAATAGGCTCAACTTTAATGAAAAGAAGACAAAAGTGACTTACAAGAATAGGAGTGTAGAAATCCTCTGCGTTCATCCGATCCGTGGATGAATTCTTTTCGGTTCTAGATGAATTCTTTTTGGTTAACTTGCTTTAATTGGATCCATAGCAAAAATAATTCCCAATTTTGGAGAAAAAAAAATCAGTTTTGATATTTTTGCAGAAAAGTAGATACATGTCCTTCTCTATGCAGTAGGATTTTTAAGGTGATGCCAGACAAATTTTTGATAAAATGCACAAATCCCATTTTATTGGAAACATACTGTGGAAAAGTAAGCAACAACGGCGCGCACTTGATATGTGGATGCGTGGTCAGCAAAACCATTGTATGGACACTGCATTGACTTTGCACATGAAATAGCGATACAACATTTTGACTGATTGTGTGGATTGAGTTACTTCCAGACATGACTTTGAAGAAAATGATGCTTGCTTATTGACAATGAAGATCAGGGGTCTGTTTCACAAAACTTGTTATAAAGAAAATATGCAATAAAAGCTACTGATATCTTTCAATCTGATTGGCTGATAGTGGATGTACTATAGATACTGTTCATTTGTTATTAAAGGTATTGTTTAACTTTGTGAGCAGCCGATTTAAAAAATTCTCAAACCAAGATGAAACATGTGTACAAGTGCATGTATTAGAACTAAAAACCCTGAAAACAACCATTATTGAGAATGAAAAGCTAAAACTACAAGGCAAACCCCGATTTTGTAAATAGGCGTCTTATAGACACCTAAGTAGTACACATAAGTGTATGGGATGAAATTAAGATGGTATTTCCGGTCACTTTATATTTCAATTTTTGAAGCACTGAATAATTATTTTCGAACGCAATTTTTTCTGGGCTTCATTTTTGTAACATATCACAGACACAGGTGACAAGTGTGACCTTCTAGCTCAGATTTTTTTAAAGTCAAACCAATGTTAACCAATCACTTTAAAATAAATCTTAATGAAATGGGCACTTGATTTCTTGTTTGTCACCATTATGTTGCTGCTATGCTGATGAACCCAGACAGATCGAAGTTATTCTGTCATTTTCAATAACAGAACATGGGTTGGTTTGGTGGAAGTTTTTCCTCCGTGTGACTTGGACATCAGACTGAACTGAAGAGAACTCCTTTTTACCATAGCATTCCCTGCCACCTGTTAGAGTACATGTACATTCAAATGATAACCATATTCACATATGGGGGAGTTCCAAGAAACTTGCATTAAATTGTGAATCAAGTACAAGTCTAAAAATAAGCGTGATGGCGTGTTGCTAGAAAATTTGAACTCCCATCGAACGAAAATCAACTCTAATTTGCATCTAGCCAAAGGAACAGTGCTTTATTCACTTGATTTGGAATTGGATGTTAGTTTCTTGGAACGCCCCAATAGAAACGCAATCTGTAAGGTAGCGATTTTCCACCAACGGTGATTGTTGCCTGTATATTTCGAGACCAACCACTTGACCGAAGAAAGTAAAGGAGGCTGTTCTCACTACGTTCCTAAAACTAGTTTAGTGGAAACTAGTTTAACGCGTAGTGAGAACGGTCAAAGCGGTCTTGGAAGCGATCTTCCAAACCAGTTTGGAAAACCACCTCGCGATGTACTTTTCAAGATCGCTTTGCCTCGTTAAACTGGTTTTAGCCTAAGTGAGGACACAATTGTTCTTCGGGAAGCGATCGTCACACATTTTGAGTGCGCTACTCCACACGACAGGTGTAGAATGCATATGCTGCGGTTTCTAATTTCGCGTGAAACGTGTCACCCCACTGACAGCGTTTCCATAGTAACAAGAGCGCTTTACGTGAAGTGATTTTGGAAACCACTTTCGTGTGATCAAGTGGGAACACTAGCGAAGCGATCTTCCAAAGTGGTTTCCTGAATTGGTTTCCAGTAAACTAGTTTTAGAAAGCGTAATGAGAACGGCCTCATAGTCAACTTCAGACTTTAGGAAGTGGTTGTCCTAACTAAATTTAGCACGGTCATTGAACCATGTTTTTCATTTATGTAGCATTCAAGCAAGTTTTAACTAATGTTGGTCAAGCCTATATCGCGTTCAACCACTTGATCCATATATTCATTGTTACATTTAGATTGTATGATGATAATAATAATCTGCTTTTATATAGCGCTTAATACATCGGAACAACGTCTCTAAGCGCTTTACAGATAATCACTGAATCATGATGATTTATGCTGCATTCACAAGACTTTTAATAACTGGTTCTGCATGGTTTCCTTTTAAAATGCCTATTTTTCACTTTTTGCAGGTTTTGAAAGGTTTAGTACTGCAACCAACCAAAAATTGCTTGAACATGTCTGTGGTTTTTAATCTTTCAGAACAGTGTTCTAGGCTACATTCCAAAAAAAAGGGTTAAGCCCAATACTGGCTTAAAGGTAACATGCATGTTTATTTGGTGGTCATAAAAGCATGTTTCGTGGGTAGTTTTTACACAGATTGTACGATTTATACGATTTACATACGATTTACACAACATTGGGCATTGTTTCCGTAACAAACATGCATGTTCGTTTTGAAAACCCAATATTGTGTAAGCCACTTTTTAGAGTCTAAGGATAGATGCCATAGGGTCACAAATGAAGAAAGAATAAGAAACTCACCTGACTGATCAGAGACATGCTTGATGAAATTAATCAATGCAAAACCATCCTCAGTTATGTGCTATTTTTCCTTGCAATATAGGTCCTCTGGTGTGGTAAAGAATGGGCAAGATTCCATGGTATATAGGAGCACTAGTTGGTGAATATGCAAAGAGATTCAGCTATAGGAAAGCAGCAAAAAGGGGGAGAAAAAATAGAGGGGGTAAATTAGATGAGGATTTAGTAATGATGAGGTTAGCTGGGAGCTCTGTTCACCGACAGTGGGCTTGGGACGTCGTCGCCAAAATCATTCTTGGGTGTCACGTTTTTAAGGAATATATGGAGCTATATCTCGGCAAGTGGTTGTGTTTTGAGGAGGAAGGTACGGCAGCATTTTATATGAGGAGGCTCGAGGTTGAGCAACCGAGATGTGAGCTTTGTCCTCCTACAACGTTTTCTCCATCTTTGCTGTACAGAAGCATAGCCCTGTAACTGTCGGCTAAATGATGGGCTTACTTCATAAGCTCAAAGAGAGATAGAGGGAGAGAGAAAGAGAGGGTGCTGGAGAGATATGTCTCGTGCTTTTTCTGAATATGCGTGTGTGTGTGTGTGTGTGTGTCATTTTACCCCCTCTTTTTTTATCTTGTTTTCTCTTTTTCTTGTTCATTCCGAGCAAGAGGACGCAACGCGGACCTAGGGTGCATGGCCGAGATGAGAGAAAGAAAGAGAGAGAGAGAGAGTGTGTGTGTGAGGGTGTGTGTGCGTGTATGTTTGAGGCGAGTGTGCATGTGAGTTGTGTGATAAACGGTTGCTAAGCAACGGAGAATGACGTAGGTTGTGGACTTCATGCAACCCAGTGGTACCTATTAATAAGCCACCTGTCATGTGGGTAAGGGAGGGAGAGACTGAGATGGAGGAAAGAGAGGGAGGGAGGGAGGATGTAGAAGAAGAATAAATTGATGGAATGATGGTGGGATGGAGTGAAGGGGAAGAGGAGGGGTAAAAGAGATGAAGGGGTTTGGGAAGAAGAATAAGAGGATAACTGGATTGTACAGTTGTAGGTGGAAAGATGAAAGAGCGATGAAAGATAAAAACTTAAAGACATACAAGCATGGAGGGAAAAAGGATGGAGAAGAAATGAATGGGAAGAAGAAGAGAAGGAAATGAAGGGGGTTTGGAAGAAGAATGAGAGGATGAATGGATTGTAGGGTTGTGGGTGGAAAGATGAAAGAGCAATAGAAGAGAAAGGCCTAAAGATATACAAGGATTGAGGAAAAAAGGATAATTATAATAGTCTTTATTGATACATCAAACAAATGTTTGTAGCAGCCAATGGCTGAATTGCAAATGCTTGTACAAGGTAAAATATCGACATATAATAATGACATAAGTGCAAACAAAACAAGATATATGATTATATGTATTAAAAAATACATATGAAACAGATAGTCACTACACAGTAAAGAGTGTTCTCCATTTGACCATAGCAGAGGTAT